>NW_027105518.1:0-17114 GCF_000696795.3 Halyomorpha halys
AAATATTATTCCTAAGCAAGTAAATATTAGATAATTATTAAAATTAACAAGTTAAAAGTTATGGTAGTCTGTACGTATATCTCGTCTTCAATTTATGAATTTCTGTAATTGTTTTCTCTCCAGGGAATATTTTAACCATGTAAAGCTCATCTTTAATTTTTTTTTATTCATATGAACAAAAATGAGGTCTGAATTTTTGGATTCTACATAAATCAGTCATAAATCCATGGATAATATAGTATTCACATGTTTATAAATATATAATATGTTTATTTCCTGTGACTTTTTTAGTTATTTCTATATTAAATATGAAAGTTGGTGATGAATAAGGGGATAGAGCTAAATTTAAAAATTTTCAGATAGCTTAAAATAATACACGATTATTGTGTACAGATAATAATTATGTAAGTATGTAACAAAAATATATGTACAAATACACATTGAGAGATCAATCTTGAATTTTATTATGGGATAAATCCACATATTGTGTATTTTGAGGTTTCCTAAAAAAAATTTCAAATTGGAATTTATTCCCTTATAATAATAAAAGACTAATTTATGAAGTAATTCTAGAGAACATTTTCGCCAGAAGAATCACATTTATCGTTTATTGTACAGGTTTCAGACATAAAAGTCATGAAATGAAATGGTTCAAATTTTTGCCAGATATTATTATTTATTGTGATAATTCTGTCGCCCAGTACCTCTACCACCCCCCTCCTTCACCCCTCCCCCCTCTACGCTACGCCACTGCTTGGAATCTGATGTTCGGCCTCTGTGACGTCATATGTGATGCGTCACCTTCACCATCTTTACAGAGCCGCGACTAATTGTACCTAAAGGAAATATCTTACTGGCCAGGTTTAAAAACAACGACACACCTTTGTATATTATTAATGATTAACTACTTACTATGAGTTCATAAAGATTTAGTTAAAGATATATTTGTTTTTTTTTAAATATTAATTATTCAGTGAGGATTGAAAAAAATAATATACTTGAAAAATTATAAAATTAATTAATTTAAATATAAGTCGTGATGTTGTGAATTCAAATATTTACTTTTCTTTCTTCTATTAAGTCAGAAGGAAATATAAAAAGTGGCCAAAAAAAGTGTTTTAGAACTGACTTAAAATATTTTGTTTATACTTATTTGCACGAAGAGGAAAGCTCCGGAACCTGCGAACTGGTTAATTTCCTATATGATGATAATAACTTTATTCAGTAGGAAGATTTAATATTACTTTAGAAAGTTCTACACTTTACCCATCATTATTTGTACAAAAAGTTGTTAGTTATGCTAATTTATGTCCTCATTTGCGATTACATTTGCATTAATTACAATATGGTTCAATTAAGTTAATTAAATCTGTACCACTACAACCCATGAAGGGTCAGGAGTTCAATATTTTATAAGGACTGTTACTAGACCAACGGTTGTGCAGGGATGTGATTTGGTCAGAATCACGCTCGACCACCAGTTGCTTACCCAACTAGCATGCCGACTTCATGAGGCTCCTGAACACAGAGTGCTGACTCACGGCTACAGTGATGCTGAAGATATCTAATAATCTGCCACCCCCCGATAAACTTCTTCAAGTACTAATAAGTGAATTATGAATGTTATTATTTTATTCACCACTTGAATAATATACTTCAGATTTAAATCCTCTGGTTGATTATATTCTGCTTTTGCATCTTCCCATTACCGACGATTTATACTATGGAATTCTTTATTAAATTTCCTACGACAGTAGAACCGTTAAATATTTGAAGATAAAAATTATGACTTACATTTGTCGGAGTAGATGGCACGGTTAATCGCGAACACGGATTATTCAGACACGGTCAATCAAAGTTCTACTGTACAAAAAGAAATGAATAGTGGATTATATAATTTAAGTGCAATGTTCCAATTATACTAACATTCCAAGAAGAAATACACTAACATACCTAAAAAAAAAAGAAATTAAGAAAGGAATGCCAGACTGACTTGGAATCCGAAAGTTTCACTTAAAACAGGTCAAGGACATAATGAATCAGCTTTTGCATGGTTAGGATCCGAATCTCTCACTATCTTTTCCTTACTGATAAATTTCCTCCCAACCACCATTTACCTAGTGGTTCTGACTTACTTCCATTTATTAATCGTCTAACCTCATGATCGATAAAACCTACTGAGATGAGGCTCGAAATTATTTCTGTACTATCTTAACAGAAAATATTATTGGTTATTGAATGAAACAAAGCAATACGTTTATTTAATTTTAAATTTGTAAAACTTGCATCCTCTTCCATTCCTCACAATCCTCCGATGCGCCTGAAAAGAAGATGGCCACGAGACCTGCTAATGTAAAACGTCATTAGAGTGCTGCCAATGGGTATTTTCTCTACACGCCTGTAACACTTCAATTTAACCAAGATCAGATTTACTAAATGTATTATAATGTACAGTTGTAAACAGCATTAAATAAATTTTTGGAAAACGTTTAAAGAAACTGAAAATTTTAAAAAATCACACAACTTTCTCTTACAACCCTACTTAGAGTCGATATTAATAATCGGAATTATTCCGCTAGATGTTATTTATAATATATTTTTATATCATTTCAATGGATTTTTTAAATATTATTCACTGTGCTAATACTTGCCCGTCCTAATTCGCTAAATGAGCCTTCCAGTAGGCTAATTGACTAAACATTGATTTCAACATTAACCATTGGCAGAAAGGTACTTTTAATAATTTTTTCTCGTTGAAAAATTTAATATTTTTCTTTTGTAAAAGTGTGGGAAAAAAAAATATAACAGTTTAGTAAAATTAACATTCTGCTCTTAATAAATTATTAAATGATAAATTTTTATGTAATCAATATTTAAAATAATAAGAATGGTTTTATGGAGTTAATTATCGTGTCAACTAAAAGATTCATGTATAGGTTAAGTGAAATTAAAACACTAATTACTTAATAACTATGATAACAAGAAAATTTCATGAGACTGCCAGAACAGAAAATGAATTGAATTGGTCATGCACTCGGCAGTTAGAACTCATAGAATGTTAAAACAGTTAATGCGGTTTTGTTATTTTCCATTACCTTTTATGATTTTCTATGTTAAAAATTATTTTTTCAAAAATCTTTGGCTTTTCAAAAGTATATAATAAGTCTATCTTACTACTCTTATTTCCGAAAATATGTTTTTAACCTGAAAAAAAAAACTCAATCTGCACATTATTAAAGAATTTAGCGCAGATATAAGCGAGTAGAAGAGAACCAAAAAAATATTCTTTTTTAAACATGATCATACAGTTACAGTCTGTCAGTCCTATAATTTATCAAATATTTGCAGAGAAAGATGGAAATGGCACAGGACTACGATACCCAACATACAAATCATACTGACTAGCAAACTAATAACAGAACTTAGGAAATTCAAAATTTAATTAATCTAACTATTATGGACGACCACTAAAAGCTTCTCAACTTCAAAAATTTTAATCATCCACTTCTTACGAAATCCCAAATTGGGAGAAATTTAAAATCTCTACTCCCTATTCTGATACCCTTAATCCAATTCACATCGAATAAATTGAAGCTGAATTAAATTAAATATCCCACTCCAAATGACCCTCCCACCCAAAATGGATAAAATATTGATGTGGAATAAAATATATATATATTCTAAGAAATTAAGTTGATATTCATTTTTCGCACCTCAAAAAGCTCTTAACTGCATTACTTGGTATTACTTCACTAAATGGTACACACTGTACCTCCGTAAACAAATGAAAACCGTAGATAAATATTAATGTTTAAAACTTTTTTTTCAATTTGAAACTTTTTTTTGTTCCCTAAAACCTATATGATACATATGGATTGAAAGAACGCTATAAAGATACATATTGGTTGAAAGAGTGAAAATTCAGCTTTCTAACTGTTGTAGTTACGTTGGATTAGGATAACATTTTGGAGAGTTATTAATTCATTTTATAAATTCGGGACATCGGATTAGCGATTCAAAAGACACTAAGAACAAATCAGACTTATTTTCCTCGAACTAATAGATAGTACATTTAATTAGTAATCGCATAGCATTATTTCTAAATTGGAACTTGTATATTATTTAATGTGGGAAGGGTAAAGGCAAAATATGAAAATATATTTCTATAATGTAAAGAAATAAAATTCAATTCATAAAATCACAAATGGAAACATATTTTATACCAATTTAGGTTGTCAGGTTCTCGAAAATGGAATTAAGGTTAAAAATGTAGTGGGTTTTAAATTATTATGGATTTTATGATTGAACAATATGTAATTATTCCGGACATAATCAATAACATACGTGTTACGATCGTTATGGATAGTTTATTCTGTGATATAATAATGAGCAATGTAGATTCAATGATGAATTTTTAATGGTAAGGATTCAATACTAAAGGAATTCAAGAGATTTGGAATTCGAGCCTCATAACTCGATTCCGTTCGAATGAATCTTTTATAAATAATTTGAAAATTAAAGTCTAGTAAATTTTTAAATCAGACGGAAATGAAAAGCAGTTTTTAAGGTTTGGCAGATATAGATTATATATTTACAAAAAAAAAACATCAATTTGTAAAGAATATATATATTTTAAAGAATTAAAGAAAAAAGAAAGTATGCTATGCGAACAAGTTCGTACGACGATAATAAGTGAGCGAAACTAGATCTATTTGGCCGTGAGAACTCCAGAAAGGAACTTAAGAAAAAATTAATCCTTTACTCAAATATGTCATTCACTTTTAGACTTTGAATTAAATGTGTTACAATTATTTTTAAATTGTTATAAATTGCCAACTATGGTACAAGAATGTTCATTGGTAAAATATTTTTGCTCTAATCACATTTCCGGATGGCTTTAACAGTATGAGACGAAGAGAACTAACGAGATTATTTTCTAACAGTGTAGCTCATTTGGAAGTGCTGTGGAGCTGTAGATAATACCCAATAAGGATTATAGATCCTTAATGATTGAAGCGAAGGATTGGATTTTACAGTTGTTTATGTTTTGTCTTGATCTGTCAAAAATAAAAACTAATAACTTAAAATAAAATGAAAATATTACTTAGGTAAATGAGAAGATGGTTGGGGGTGCGGTGAACAAAGACCACAAATATGTGTAAACGTATTTTCAGTCCCAACGTTTGGCAGGAATTTCAAGACTTCATAAGGTCTAAATACAAAAACCGAGATAATCATGATGAATAAAAGGAATTACAGAATGAATAGAAAATAAAAAAATAACTGACAATAGATACATGCATAAATAGTGTTGAAAGAAGATATATAGTCTAAGTATTATAAGTAGACAAAGACTGTATGAGAAAAATTAAAGTTAAGATAGAGGAAAGAACAAAAAATAAAATACATATGAATATCTAGTAAGTAAATAAATGCACAAAACGAAAATTATTTAAAATTATAGTTAGGTAAAAAATTTATGACATACCCTTTTTTTTACACCCCTTCTTCTTCTCTACTCTTTTTTTATTCTTTCTTCCATAACCTATATAATATTGTATTTCATCTTTCATTTAATCAACAATTTTTTATTTTCAGTTCATTGTTATGCAAACTTCCAAGTTTACTATATCTTTTTAATTTTATGTTTCTCTGAATGATGTTTGTTATCTCTTTTTGTAATATAGTTCTGATGAAGACCTAAAACTCAGGTCGAACCTTTAGCACGAATAAATAAATTTTGGTTTATTTATGTTTTTCTTTTGCTGACCGCACCCCAAGCCATCTTCTCCAGTTATTAGGTTATGTTCACCACATGTGATTATCGTCATATTTACTAATTACTCTTCTTTGCTTATATAACTTTATACTTCATTTCGTTACTTACTTATTAACGCCACCGCAGCAAAACTTCAGCTAATGCGCCTATGTACACCTAAAGTTTTTGCAACAAATTATAGAATAAAAACTTTAAAAAAAAGAATAAAAACTATATTTTTAGCCCTGATGTAGCTCTGCAAAGAGGGGCGAAACGTTGGAAAATAAATAGTTGTAAATTATTTTTGTTTCACTTTTGACCGTCTTCTTATATATAAATTTTTACGGTCAACTATATATACTTATATACCTTTATGTAAAATCAAAACACTTCAAAATTCAAAACATTTTATTTATATAAAGTAGCCAATCAGATTTCGGTGGAAAATGGGCCGATATGGAATTTAATAAAAAATTCAAAACAGTCTCTATTTTCTGAACTCTGGTAAATAAGATTTCAAATGATGTCTTGCCGTCCCCTATGTCTCTTGTTCCTCCATTTAATACTACCCCACATTCTCTCAATTTTTTGTGTGTGAAACAAAACGTGTATGTGTTTGAAACCAAAATATAGTTTCATGTCATGGGAATTGCTACATGTACGTTTTTTAGGTAAAATATTTCGCTCCTGAAGAAATAAAATTGCATCTTGTTCAGTTTTTGGCGATTCCCAAATACGCATTTTCGTAGCACTAAAAAATTGGGTAAAAAATCAAAAAACAACAAGGAAACTTAAGATAACTTCGTGTGAGTACCAAGAAAAAGATTGCTGAGTGCAAACAACTGCGGTGGCGTTAATACGTAAGAACCTTCCTTTCTTTTATTCAAGAATTTTACCTACATATTTCATTAATTTTTTTTCTCCTTTTTTTGTAAATATTTACTTACTAGATT
This sequence comes from Halyomorpha halys, assembly GCF_000696795.3. Taxonomy (NCBI): domain Eukaryota; kingdom Metazoa; phylum Arthropoda; class Insecta; order Hemiptera; family Pentatomidae; genus Halyomorpha; species Halyomorpha halys. The sequence continues at coordinate 6,712 of NW_027105518.1, forward strand.
TTCTTATTCATATTAACATTTCTTTACTCCTTTTGGATTATATAATTTTAGATTTTATTTCTTGCCATTTTACTCACATGTTCGTTTTCTTTCCCACTTTTTTCATAACTTTAATATTAAATGATATTCATTTTGTACATATATATACTTACTAAATTTTAATGTATATATTATTAATTGCAACTAAGCAGAAGATATTACTTTGAGAATCCGGATTCAAAAGTTAGCAATACGTAAGAACCTTCCTTGCCGAATTCTGGCTCATTAAAATAGTATATTTCTACTATTTGAGTTTTTCTTGACCGCACCCGGACCATATTCCTTTCATCATTACTTTGAGAATATTTTTTTTTTTCTATCCTCTTTCTTAACTTTACAAATTTTTCTCATACAGTCTTTGTCTACTTAGAATACTTAAATTTCTACTTAAAATACTTCTTTCAACACTATTTATGTATGTATCTATCGTTGGTTATTTTTTATTTTCTAATCATTCTTTAATTCCTTTTATTCTTTATGGTTGTTTTCTTTTTATAGACAACAATATAATAAGACATATGATGTAAAATTTTGAGTTGAGTAGTTTTGAATATTCTTAAAATTCTAATTTAATGTTTTATATAGCTTATGTTCCTTAATACTCGTATTATAGTTTAAATGGCGGAGTTATGGTGTTAGACCAAGGAACGCGATAAACAGCATTATACAGGAACAACGAAGCAATTAGCTTGTTTCAAGCAATTCAATTTTAATCTAATAATATGAATATTGTAGATTTTTTGCTAAAACGTTCTCAAGTGAATTACAAAATACGACATATGTTGAAAAGCATGTACGTTGTAAAGTTAAAGGCTATAAATCATGGTTTCGGAAGGTATTCAGGTCACAACATGTTGACAGAAAAAACTAAAAACTTTGTTACAGCAGTCAGAAGAATGGTCGACAAGAATAGACATGTTTATTTTCTAATCGTTGTATAACAATTAAGTGTATCTTTTTTTTTATTTTTTATTTTCTGTTTCTTCTAAGCTACAAGCTACTGGTTAAACTAATAAAATTTAACAGCAAGTAACGTAAATTACATTTTTAGATTGATACCATTATAAAATCAACAAGTTTTGGAATTTGATTAGTAAAATGATAAAATAATGCAGTAGTTTTAAATGTCTTTCATATGATACATTTCTGTTAATATTTACTGAGTATATAATTGTTTACTGTAATTCACTAGAAAATATTAGAACCTGTTTTTAGATTTTTAATCAACCGACTTTTAACATTTTACTATTGTATTTTGTATTCTCCGTTTATTCTTGATTTATTTATTTAATTTAGCGACCCCACGTAGGTAAGAAGCTCTACGGAACGCGGGGCCTTGGACCCTGGTCCGGTGTGGCCTTAGGGACAAAGATGGCTCAGACCTTATCACATCATCTTTTACTTAAATGGGAATAATTTAATGATACTGAATTTACAACTGATACATTGTTGATTTTGTTGTGTAATAGTAATTCAGAAGGAAATCGAGATGATTGGAGCATTATTTTTGGTAAATTGTGTTTCTTGGTTGTGGGCTTCTAGTTCGTATAAAGGTATTTCTTTAAGGAACTCCCTAGCAGTAACTTTTCAATCACAATGTTCAATTGTGTTCAATTCAAACAATCAGAAGACTGACAACGAACTCACCCCTCTACGTTTCAAACGAGACCATGCACACCGACCTAAGCATTCCGACTGTAATGGACCTCATTCATATGACTTACAAACAATTTCAAAATTCACTACATTGACATTTCAATAAATTTATACGACAGATGGCAACACACGACATTCCTGATAGGCCTAGGCTGAAGATGAGGGACCTAGTGTAATAAAATAATTTACTTAACGTCAGGAGGATGCACCTGTGGGTGCTGTCTCACTCATGCCATCCCTGGATAGTACTAATTTGCTGGTTGTAAACTAGCCTGTTTTATTTACAGGTGCAAATAAAAAAATGTAAAGCTAACAAAAAAAATTAACTACAATAAAATAAATAAATAACCTATGTATGGTTTTCAGTTCAGAACTTGCTAAGGAAGTTACTTGATCAAGGGTTGAATACTTGGGTTGTCTGGCAAGTGTCAAGACAATCACGAGTTTTTTACTAATCACTAGTAATAAATTAACTAAATAGATTTATTATGAATATTAATTGAAAACTTAATTTCTATCAGTTAATTGTTGAGGGTTGTAATGGTTATATTATTTCAACAAAAAAATCGAATCCTTCACACTTCTTTAAACCTTTATTATAATGGAAAGTTCCAAGCTCCTTAGCTCATTTTTTAATTTTAGTCCAAATGTTCCATTTGGGGTATTCATGGTTTTTAGTTTAACATGTTAAAAGGAGAAATATTTCCTTCTTTTAGCATGTGATATAACTTATAACAAGGTTGAGAGTCTGTTACTAGGCTTGTTAAATGGAGAATGACGTTACGCAACAGACCAGCTGAGCTCGTCACCATTTTGTTTGTTGTCGTATTAGGTTATTTTCCTGTAGTTTGTGTTAATATTGTTTTGGGTGTTTTTAAAACCAGTAAAGCAATGGATGACAATATTAATAATGTAATGACAGTTGTCAATTAGCTCTCGACAATTATCTTCCTCACAAGTTAGAAGATCTACAAGACACTCAGTAGCCAAACTTTCACTTTTCATTCAATTTAAGCATGTTTTAATTAATTAATTTAATCAAAACTTAGAAGTAAACAATAACATGGAGTTTTGGAAGGAAAGGTTATAAAACGAGTTGCTATGAAAATCCGCTTGGAGCTATTATGCATTTAACATGACTTTAAAAAGGGCTACTCACAAGCCTATACTCACAACATTTAACATGAAAAAACATTTTACATTTACCACAACACCAAGAATACCCCTATTAAATTAAATGTTTAAAAGAGTGTGTTTAACGAGTGTTTTTTTTTTTTGTTTTTTTTTTAATGAAATAATATAATTGATAAAACAATGATTTTTGTTACAGGTGTTTGATATATTATTGACAGCAATGTACTTGAGAGTTGCAAGGCCCATATGCATTTTCACAAAGCTTTCTGTTGGAACGATTGAAGTACCAATATTGGGATGTGATGCATCTTTATTTTTTTTATCCATTAGGTTCATAAAGATGTCAACGGCAAAGAGTATATTTTCCTAAGATAAAGAATGTATCCATGGTATGTACCATGTATCCTATGGTATCCATATGAATCATCCATTGGTGAAGGAAACTAATTCTACAAATACGATTTTATTTAATGAATCTATCTCATAATTTGGACCAAGAAACATCGTTTGAAGACCAAAAGAAATACATTGTTATATAGGAAATTAAATATTGAGACCTGTGCATTCCCCATTGTATCTCGTGCTCCTGTAGTAATAATACGAGTCAAGGAGTTTATACTTCATTTTAATTCTTGGAATGATATAATCAAAGATATAGGAACCTGAATTTCGTTATCTTTGAAATAACCGTATCATATGTGTGCAAGAGGTGTAAAATTAAAATTTCTCCTCGTTATCTATGATAAGGTGTTAAAAATTCAAAATATGTACATAAATATACATTTATTTTAACATAAATATGCTATCAAAACGTAGAAATATTTGATAAAACAAAATATGCAAATTCAACATTAAAAATCCGGAAAATTAAAAAAAAATGCCGTATAAAGCTTTTTATGTTGTTAGTAAAATATATGTTTAATTGTTATAGTTATTTTAGTTCGACATCCTCGTAATTCGTATCAAAAAATTTGCTACTCAAATACATCTTTAAGTTTTCAAAAACAATTTGTAGATGGTGGTGTCAAGAGTTCGATTTCTTAAGACCATAAGATGTTCCACACTCACAGAAATAAAACATGTATATGATATTTGAAAGCAATAAAATCCCTTAAAATACCATCATAAATATTCATGATATTACATTTTTATTCTAGACCTCTGAGAAAATAATCGGGAGCTATCTGTGTTGTAATTTTATTCTATGAATTTATTTATTTGTTTTTTAATTTACAAAAAAATTCGTTTGGATTAGAAAAACAAATGTTCCCAGTGAAAAGGAAAATATATACTAAAACATTATATAAAATATTTAAAATTATGTAATATAAAATTACTAAAAATATCACGAAATGTTCCTAGAAAGTATGAACATGTGAATCGAAGTTGAGGAAAAAAGTAGGTGAAAACAAAAATCCCATCCCTATTTAGAATATTATAAATATTTAAAAAAGAAAATTCTCATTATTAAATTTAATTATAAAATGTTATTAATAATGCTATACATACTATATAATTATATCTGTATATGTAAATAAATGTATTTTTTATCTTAATCATCTTATTAATAATTTTTGTTAAATTTGTTTATATGATTTTTCTTTTACTTTTTATCTATGAAAATTTTCCTTAAAATTATTGTTTCCGAAGGTGAAAGGTTCGAAGTCGTAAAGCTAATTTAGGGTTTCAAATAATGATGGGTAGCTATTTTCGATTATTTAGTATGAAGGTGTCAAAAGGTTACGTTGTACTATTTTAGAAGAAAAATAATTGCTCTATATTAAAAAAAGAAGAATTAAGGCTTTTTGTGTCCCTTGAAAAGTTATGTTTACGAAATTATTAGAAGCCACTACCACTAATTAATTCAGATACAGATAAGACCAAATAATGTTTTTGTTTTTTTAAGTAAACATGTTGTTTGTCTCTGGAAAGTCCCAGTTATTGCAATTAAGGATGACACATGCGATGTTATAAACTGAAGTGATATCATTAGGCACGGTTATGATTAAGCATTTTTTTTTTATTTCCATCGATTTCATTTGTTGCCTTTTTTTTTTTTATTGCTCAGTCATTTAATTTTTTTTTTCCATTTTATCTTGGACATATAGCGTGGGTATAAATAACTTTTAAAAATATTTATTTCTCCCAAGTGGGAAGAATATAAAAATGCTTTAATATTCTAAAACAACACATTAATCTAAACACTAATAACATAAATCGGATTCTTGCTAATATTCAGGGGAAAGAGTCGTTTTTAAATATAGGTGTGTTGAGAAAAATTACGTTTACTGTCTTCTAATGTACTATCTCCTCTGAGGTAATATTTTTTAGTCAATAATCTCATACAATAAACCTTACGGAGAAACATTACGAAATCTTCTAAAAATAAACTATTAAGATTTTTTTTGTTTTATTTTCCTTTCATTTATTAATATATTTCATCTTTATCTTTTTTCTGCCCTTATTTTTTTTCAGTTTATATCTCTATTGAAATTTACAGCTGTGCACAATAATACATCTTGTAAATTTGATGTTAGTTGAGTGTTTGCGGCTTTAGCGCACTTGCTCAACCTCCACTGGCCCATTACCAGTGATGCGGCGAGAGGGATGCGCTGGGATCTCTTGAGCTCTGCTCTACCCCTCACACGTGGGGGATAGAGTGGGCTCAGGGATCTTCAGGTCGATTCTGTAAATATTGTATATATTATTTTATCATTATGTTATTTTATTTATTTATTTTTCATACAGATAGTCTGATTATATTAATTTGTCTATTCTTTTGTTTGTATATATTTTAAGAGAGTTTTTTATTTTATTTTATTTCATTTTTTTTTTTACTTATTTATTTTATTTTTTATTTTTTTGTATTTTAGTATGTATGAGATCATTCATCAATATTACCTATTGCCCACAACTGTGTGGCAGATTGTAATATCTATCAATAAATAAATCTATCAATTTCAAAAAAAAAAAAAAAAAAGTAAATTTGATGTAAGGTCATAATGACATGATGCTGGGCATTTAGAGAAACTACCCATTGGTAGCACTCTGATAAAGTTTTTACACTAGAATATGTCCACGAATCTTCTTTTCAGGCACCTTGGAGAATTGTCAGGAATGGAAGAGGAAGCAAGGATAGAAACTAGTGGGTTTGGGTGGTTAGGAAGTTTATATGGAAGGAATGATATCTGGTTCGGGCTAGATCGGTTACATACGGAGTAAGGTCTTTATGTATGATTTTATTTGTGACAATTACATTGAAGATTTTATGAATGATTTTGGATTGGATACGAGAGGAATTCGAAGGTTTAGTGCAACCCCAAAGCTCAACTCCGTATGTGCAGATAGGCCTTATTATAGTCGTGTAAATCAGTCTTGGAAGTTATGACCTATTGTCTAGTAAGTACTGTAATAGTCGAAATCGACGTGCAGTTTCTTCACTCTTGTATGAGGATTCCAAGTCAGTCTTTTTCCAGACGTCCAAGGTAGGAGATCTGTTCTAGAGGGGCAAGAGCAATATTATTAAATTATACTGTAGGTTTAGGACGAAGAGTTAAGGTGATTTGTTAATATTTATTTTTTTATGTTAAAACGTTAAATTTAGTACATGCTTAGAATGTAATTACAATGTACATGCCAGGTGCTGGTAACGTTATAGTTTTGTTAATCATGAAAAAAATATTAATTTTTTTTAATGCTTATGGAACCCGAAGGTCTGATGGCGATACCACTAATCGCGGTTTACACAATTCCGTTTGTGGACCAAGATCAAATCCCAAACCGCAAGATCAGCTTTTACACAACGCTCCCACGTTTCCTTCTACCAATCGAACGCTTTTATTCGACTCATTGTACCAACGTCTTTTTAGGCTTTATTTGTTTATTTTTTTCAAAACCCAACAACTCAACACGTCCATTTTCGTACCCACGATAATCTTGCTATTACATCTTTTATATTATCAGGGTACATATTAAGTTCCGGGCAAAAATGAATGTTATATACCGCGGAGCGTAACCTCCTAATTTTTTTCGCAAATCTCATCCTTGCTAGTACCAAACATTAGCACTATATATCATTTTATCTAAGAACCTAGTTTTATTATAATTATTTATTGATCTAAACACGTTGTGTTATTTGAGAGCGTATTCTTATAAATAGATGCCTTAATGCAGGGTTATTGCATTATGATAAACTTCAGTTATAGTTCTAAGAGAAATTATATTACATGAGTTATTTTCAAAATTTCACTTTGAAATATCTAGTGTGCCCACTAACATTATTTATTTTCTGTCCTCCATGGTAATGGGTCTCATTAAGATGTCGGTAGTGGTGGATGGAGCAAGTCCGGTAAGCTTGGTCTGTTGACCCTTTTTGCCTTTATTTATTTATATATATATATTTTGTATGTAAGTTTACCTTTGTAGATATTTTAATTATCTTTTAAAAGAGCATCTGTAATGTTTCAGGAGATTTATAGTGTTGGAGTTTCAAACGAAATTCCATGGGATCTTATTAAAAATATCTAAATATATCTTTTTATTATTATAATTTTTTTTTAAAATGAATTCCTGTATTTTTTTCATTTTATTGTGTTTTATTACAGTCTGTCATTTATATTCAGACAATGGTAATAGATATAAGAGAGCATATTTAAACCATATTCTCAAAGATAACGTTATAATTTTAGAAAATGTTCACAAAATAATAAATAAAAAAAAGAAAATATGAAATTCCTATTTCTAAGCACTCATATTTTCCCTTAAGTATAAATTTTTTTTCAATAAAAATATTTAGTTTTTTTATAGCATTTAAGCATACCTTTTAGTTTCGTCAAGAAAAATGGAAGCTACATGCAAGATTTCAAGAAAAATTTTCTTCGTTTACTAATAAGTAGTAAAATACATGTATTCTATTATTAAATTTAAACCGACCTGTATGTGAAATAATAATACTTTAGGAAAAATAAAAATATTTTTTCTAAGTTTTTAGTTTTGACACATCAATCGTGTTGATTATGTTAAGTTCTTTTTTTTGTGGGTGACAGTACATCCGATAACTAACGGAGGTCAAGCATATTGATCTGACTCGGTGGTCAAGTTAATTAGAAGCAATTGAAATGACAAGTTTTGTTCTGGAAATCTCCTATATAATATATTAGAATTCTTTGGACTTTATACTACAGTCAAGAAAAAACAAATTTGATACTTATTGCACTTGATTGTAGCAGCTTGCATTACTATTATTTAGTAAAAACTACTAGGTAAAAAAAAAAAAAAAAAAGCAATGGTAGGAAAAATTACATAATTAAGTTGCCTTTCTCTATAGATGAATCTAGTACATCGCTACCACCCTTACTGGTAAATCACTAAGTGGGCTTAACGTAAATTTTTTTTTATATGTTTATCATTATTGCAAAATTATTTAAACTATAAAAATAACAATAGTAGTAGAATTACAATCAGTAATATTGAAGTAAAAACTAAGCTTGGAGTCGGTGCTAGGTCGAGATAATAGGCCGGTCACGAAAACAGCGAAGCAGGCGGACACCTCAGCTCTCCCAGTCTCCCAAGGCTGAGGGGGAGTTCCCGCAAGGATGACTCACCGGCTAGAGTGGGGTCGACAGGTAGGTAGGGATCTTCTCAATGGCCAGGTAGGATCTCGGCTATTATTCACTACTACCTCCGTCGGGTCTTCCACTTCTTTAGGACCTATTATGTTAAATTACACCCAACTGGGCCGGATGGGTACCAAGGAAACTGTAGTTGATTATAATAGGGACATCCAATGTAGTCAATATGGGTTCTCAGAGTTAGTTTTTTTCATAATAAACATCTTAAGGTATATTATTATATTAGAATCTAAAAGAAAAAAAAATTAACATAATTGTTGGTGCATTATTAGTTGATGTTATATAATAAATTGTAGAAATATGATACAACTGGTGGTCAAAAAAACATGCAGATTGCAGAAACAACACAGGTTACTATGAAATATTTTTTTCTGCTGTTTTGGGTCTATTTGTTGATCGCCAACTGGTTTATCTTTCAACAAATAGTATTAATACTTAAAAAAAAAGTTACGTACTATCCCGTATACATCAATTGTGGGTCCCCTACGTCTAATACAGGCCCATTCGAATTAGTTTACCTTTTGAGCCTGTGAAGCTAGCAGAATTGGACAACTGTGTACTATATAATAATAGTAGGGTTGTTTATAACTTACAACTGGTTAGGAGAGAATATACAACATTTACAAAAACAAAAAAAAAAAAAAAAATCATAGAGGCAAATTTTTATGATAGACATTAATATACATTTTTGTTAAAAAAAAAAAATTACAATAGAAACTACATTATGGAGCATTTAATTGCACGGAAATGGTTCAGTTAGCGGTCAAGAAATGTGCATATAATCACAGACAAATTATTCTTAGGGCTTGTCACCTATATATGTTTTCAAAACTTAATATTGTTTCGTCAAAAACGGAAGAGTCCCCAGGTAATTATTTACTTTAATTCCATCAAAAAATGCGAGAAAAATTACTTTTAAATTAATTAATAAATAAAAATTACTTATTAGTACGAACCTTTTAAAAATTAATTACTGGTCCATTCAACAGGGAATTTTTCCCTCTCGAGGGAAATTCAAGAGAGGAATGGATATAAGAACGTAATACTAAAGGAGTAAGAAATAATTCTTACTGATATCAATTTAAATTAGACTAGAGGAAACAATCTACCTAAGTTTACCCTAAAATTCAGGAGAATCTTCGGATTTATATCCAAAAAATAGATAGAGGGTTAAATATCAAACCTCATAATTATACATATGAGAAAATTAGGACCCTAATAGATATAGAAATTTAACAGAATTAGATTTATTTAGATTTGTAGTCCCTCCTCTTCAAACAATTGTTGCGAAATCCTATATTTGTGTACACAATATAGGTAATGTGTGTATAAGTGCTTTTTGAAAAATTAATCAAGAAATTAAAACATTAAAATATATGTTACCTATTAAGTTAATATAAAATAAATGCTTCGTTTATAAAGGTCCTGGCTATAGAGTCATATATATAATATCTAGTAATTTTATTTTGTAATATGTATTGTAATATTAAACATCTAATACTGAAGATTATCAGACAGTAGAGTTTCACAGTCGAAAAAATTACAAGGATCCGTGAGGAATTTCGGTCGCAAACGTGAAAGATGTATTAAATATCGATATTTATAAGTTTGAAGAACTGCTGCCTAAAAAAGTCGTGTATTATCACCTAAACATTAACTCAAGCGGGAAAGAGTGTAGGGAAAGACATTTTCTCTCTAGAAAGGTGGTTAATATTATATACTAACCTATACACTTACCGACGTACAGTCCTGTCAAGAAGTAATTGTTTTCCTCCTTTTTCGGAGGAATGACAGTAAGTAATCGGGCTGGTGATAGAAGAGCTATTAGCACCCGTTGTAGTAAATAGTGCCGTGTACGGGGCTCGGGGTTTCTAAGCCCGAATAGGGGTTCCCCGTACAGGTATTATATTGAAATTTATTCATATATTAATGTAATATATGTAT
>NW_027105518.1:20828-39487 GCF_000696795.3 Halyomorpha halys
GTAATATTTTAAATTTTTACCCTTATTAATTAAATTTTGATTTAACGGGGATTTACTATCGCGACTTTCTAATGAGGTTAATTCATCTCTACAAGAATTATCTTTGAATTTCTTAAGAAACACATTAAGTCGAAGTGGCGCATCTGAAGTTGCGAGTTAAAAAACGAGTTAAAGCGAGTTAAAGTTAAGTTAAAAAATTCCAGCTGGTACCTCTCATACATATCAATAGTAAAAACTTAGCGACGTCCCTGGACATAATAACAGGCAAACAGAATATAAAGAGCCATTTTTATGGATGATCTTTTTCTTATAGCTAATCCATATCATCATATAACCAAGTAGCTGTCCTCTGGCAATGGAAGAGAAGGAAGGGAGTAAGAAATCATGGAAGGAAAGACGGGCAACTATCAATTATGATAAGTCACCTGAGTAACTCACTTCTAAGTTTCTGTTCCTACTTCAACTCGATCTTCAACCTTGTAATTATTATTGCATCAATTTCAATAGACCCCAAGATCAATATTTATTAACCTAATCCAACCAGAAATGCTTTCTTGAGTAATCCCGCTACCGCCATGTAAATTACTCAATAGATTCCTTTCTTTCACCTTAAGCCAATATTCTTTTCAATTAATTTTCATACAGAGAGTCCACTTGACAACCCAACCAGCATATTCTAAAGTGAATTAATGCCTGGTGCACTTTATACAAATGTTCAACGGACAAGAAAGTGGACAGTATCCCCAATCCGAGGTATTCTACGAACCAAAACCACATATCATTGTGTTTTGCAAATAATTTTTACTTAATGCTAAGAACCTTTTATGTAGTTTATATTAGGGTTTATACAAAAACCGACATTTTAGAAACCGGTTTTGAATTTTTATAAAAAAATTTAGAGTGATTAAAAGCTGTTTTTGACTGAAATTATTTACTGTTCAATTTTATTGATAGTAAAATTTGTTTATGCAATTTAGTAGAACAAAGAAATAATAGTTGACCAGGATTAAATAACTTTAAAAACAATTATTCGTTGTTTATACATAATTTTCACATATAAGGATGTAAATATTTTTATAATAGTGAAACGAGTTATTCAGCAAAGGGTTCGAATAAATAAAAACAATATATTTTAATATTTTTTAAAATAATATGATAACCATATTATGTTGTATTATATTATACAGATGGATACTTATTAAAAAGAATTAGAAAATATATAACTGTGTATTATATAATATAAATTATAATCAAAGCCGAAAGACAAGAGTAAATAAAGTTTATGCATACATACCTATTAAAATCAATTTTAGTTTTAAAGACAATTAAGCAAAGGACCGAGTATTTTCTATTCCGGGCAATTTTAATACAAATTTGAATATTCTATTTATTGTTTTGTTTAATGAAATATGATTTCAGAAAACAGAGGACGTCTATCGATTTGCTATTTAGCCATCTCCTCAGATTATTCAAAAAATTCCCCGAAATAGAAAATACCCTCTCACTTGCAGCCGAACTAGGCTTAATCGTTTTTAAAGCCTGATAATAATTCGAAATTTTATAGAAAACCGATATTTTCTACTAAAAAACCGGTTTTCGAATTTCATAATATTCCCACCGGTTTTCGAATTTCATAATTTTCCCCAAAAAACCGGTTTTGAAAACCGACAAACCCTAGTTTATATTCAAGATACGAGAGGTTCATCGTGCAGTTGGAATATTGTTGCTGAAGCTGTAGGCAAGAGTACAGCTGTATTATCAAATTGATGCTAATCTACGCTTATAGAACTAGATTAACGCAGTTTTCTACAATATGGGCTCTTAGTTTCAACTGGTCTCAGGGGAAAGTTAACTATTTAAATTTCTCGCTCCATTCACTTTGAAACTGAGCAACAGAAATATCTCTCTCATGATGTGGGAGTAGACAACTAATTTCTGACTAGACACTTGTTTTATTTAATAAACTGAAAGGCGATTGAAAACAAATAGTTGAAAAAATAATAAATTTAAAAGTAAATTAAAAATATCTGTAAAAAAATTTTTTTTTTTCGTCGTTGGAGCCAAAATTAAAAAAACTAATAGTGACCACAAACTAATAAAAATATTACTTTAACATTTTCCATTTTTAAAATATAATCATTATTTGTTGCATTGATTCAATCTTCAAGCTTGTGGGAATGTACATTGACGTCAGTTTCACTAGAATTGGTGCATGAATACTAAAAATGGAAGTAAGTCTTCAGGAGTGTGTGCCTGGGAAACTAATCCTGTTCTCCTGAGGCACGCCCGGAATATAACGGCAATTCCTTTTAACAAAGTGAAAGAGCATGCAACATTCTACGCGGACAGATACAGATGTCAGCTAAGTAAGTTTGTTTCTTATGTCCTGTGAATTTTTTTTTTTTATTCTTACAATTTAAAAAAATAATTATAATTATCTTTGATATGCCGTGGGAGAAATATAAGATCGCCAAAACTGCAATAATAAATTCAATGTTATGTTAATTTATCTTATGTTAAGTTAACTACGTATAAATAACATAGTATATAGTCTCACACTTTTTATATTATTCTAACTCCTGCATTTCGGCCATTCTTGATAAATTGATAGGCTCACTTGGTAAAGTGATAGATTGTAATAGACAGTGTAAAATGAATGGAATTAGAATAATTAAAATTGTGACAATAATAGGTTATTGACTAATATGAACTTTGACAAAGGCAGAATAGCCTACAACGTTTTGATAACAACATTAACTATGATATTATAAATAATACCCTTGAGAATGGCCGGAATTGCCGAAACGTAGAAAATAAAAATTGTGATACTATATGGATATTTTTTGTTATTACTGATAAAAAACCTGTCTCAAACATAAAGTTAATTTATATGTAAATAAAAAAGTTTAAAAATTCCTAAAAAAAATATTTGTTAGAAATTGATATATCAATATTTATATTTTTTAGTCCTGTTCTATTACAATGATGTTAAATTCTCTTAGGTAATCTAAACTTATTGTTAGGAATTATTTAATTATATTTTATAAACAGCAGACGGCAACGTAATTAAAGATGATCATTTAAAAAATTAGTTGGTCCTCTTGGTGTTACTGATGGGTACTAAGGTGAATAAAGATTCCTGTTTCTTAAAAAACGCTGAAGACATTTTTTACAAGTATACATGCATTTTATTTTTGCCATATTAAATCTATTGAATTAAGTGTTTTGCATCCTCACTACAGAAGGTAGGGAAGGTTTGTATAAATTCAGCAAATGAAAAGAATTACGTCTTAAGTACAGAATATTTTCACTCGCATCTTATAGTACAAGACCCCTAGAGGAGAAAAAAGGCAGTTATCTCACCCCAATGTTTGATTACTTTAATGAAAACTATGTATAATTAATAGTAAAAATTTATGAATCTGCCAAGTATAGGTAGGGGGAATAAAAAATGGCGGTTATTTCAAAGCCATAAAAAAAACTAATTTTTCATTCGGAGCTCTATATCTTAAAAAGTAGAAACAACACAAAGAAAACCAAGAGAATATCATTTAAAGAAGAGCAAATCTTCTAAAATATGAGCCCTAATAGAATTATTTACGTTAGTTTTCGAGATATAGCTTTTTAAAAAGCAACATTTCATAAAAATGTATGGGATGTACTGAAAGATCAGTAGATAGTGAATTTATTTTGAAAAATTTATATCTCAAAAACCATTTGACGTATAAATGTCTATTAGCACTCAAATTAAAGCTAGTTTAATGAGCTCTAAAGTAGTTTATGATGTTTATCTTCGTAGGTGTAATAGTCGAAATTTTCATTTGCCAAATTTATATTCATATGTGAATATCATAAAAACTACTATCCCTACGAAGATAAGTGCCATAAACTACTTTATAGTAAGTTAAATTTCCTTTATTTTGAGTGTTGGCAGACATATGTATGTCCAATGGTTTCTGAAATGAAGTTTTTCATAAATCAAACTTATAGTCCGAACAACTATAAATCAATTTATTTTAGCGAATATCATGAAAACTAATATTCCTACGAAGATAAAGGTCAAATTTTGACTAGTAATTATACATAATTTTGATTAAAGTAATCAAAAATGGGGATGAGATAACTGCCTTTTTTTCTTCCCGGCTCGTACTATTACGGTATATACTTCAAGAAACAAATTTGTTTCCGTTTCTATCTGTTTTGTGTTCTGTAAGAATTGATCGAACCGTTTATCCGATTTTAATTAAATGGTCAGATATTGTGTGAACTGTTATCTAGTTGGTCTATATCATCTTTATCGAGAAGATTCCATCTTCTTTTTTTTTTGCTTCATCATGCCAAAATATTTTTCTTGACTCGAAGGTTTCAATACATTTAATTTCGATCGATTTTACTTTGATAGAAGAATCAACTTTATTACGAAATAATTGTAATAATATTTGTTTGTAAACCCTGAAATATAGGTGATTATAGATTTTTTCTAAAATATTCTTGAAACAATATTTAGTTTAGGAGAAAAAGTAAGGGCGGTGACATAGTATGATAGTTTTTTTTTTTAAATCAATTTTGTTGACTCTACGAGGGAGAGATAGTTCACTTGAAATATTTACTTTGGTGATAAGATGCCCATGACAGATGGTCAAAAAAGTTAGACTAAGCTTTGGCTTTAACAAAAACATGTCTTGTTTGTTTTAAAAACCATGTTGGGATTCTGAGTGGTATCCAACGGCATATAAGTATAAGAGAGCAAATGATCTAACTTACAAACTCTTGAAAACTCTAATATTGTTTTTGTTTTTTCTGTTAATATTGAGCATTCTGTTGTTGATGCCATTTAACCATAATCTCCAAATATTCCTTTATAAGCACTTGGCCTATCCAAATGATTCAGTTCCTAGTCGAAATGGAATGGAATACTGACTGACGCAGTTACGTTTTACTTTTTTCTGTATATTGGAACAGAATATTGGTGATATCTATCAGAAATATTTTCTATCTATCTACATCCACCGTTAAGGATGCAATCATTTCAATCGAATTTGCCGTTTTCTTATTGGGATGCGACGTTGTGGTGAATGAGCAATATGTGGGATGTAGAGAAATGCGGGAGTGTTATGGCAAGGAGAGGGGCGACGACCGTCCTTGGCTGACTGCTAAGGTCAGTGCTCACAGTCACGTCACTACGTCACACCCACCACTACCACTATCACATGGAAGTTTCCTTCGAGCCGCTATTTGGTTTCTTCAACACATCTCACACCACTTTATGCATCAACACTTTCGAGTCATTATTGCTATTTTCGTTATATCTAGAGGAGAGGTCCCTTATGTACACTACAGACATATTGACCTTTAAGTATCGTAGTTTATTTGTATGACATTGTAAAATGTCAGGGAGGTGGTATGATGGCATACCCTACTTCCCATCAAAGAGAAAGTGAAGCTGAAAAGAGGGGAATTGGCCTATCCTGCCTTGACCAGATTTATATTGACGTTAATAGGAATTTCCACATTTATGTAATTATCTACAATACCGTTCATTCCAAATGAAGAGATTATAGAATGGAGTACACGATCTGTCAAATAATTTGTTCCATTAACAATGAAAATCCATTCAGACATTTTCAAGAAATTCGTGCTTTGTTCCATAAATTTAGTTCCAAGGTCATAATAACTCAACAACAGTAATGCGAACAAAGGCAAGGATAGTGGTGATAGAACCCTTACTCCTTTGTCATGCCCACCTAGACCATAAGTTCTGCCTTTTGAGATTCACTTTTTCTTGAAACTTACACTCCTACCCCCATAAAAATGCACATGTTATGAAAATTATATAAAATACTTTTTGAAATTTTACATAAGGTATACATAAAACAACATTTTAACATCAAGGTGTGAATCTCTCCCTATAGGGCCTCGGGATTTAGTGGACCCTTGAGGTGAACTTACACAATCTGTTTGTACATGGAATACTGACATATACTTATTTTAACTTTCGTGAAAAAACCGATCGTGCGTTTGTGAAAACCCTTAATTTTGCCGGTGTTACAAGAGCATCGTAGAGTACATAAAAAGGAACTGCCCCGTTAGAATGACGTTCACAAAGTGTGTATGTCAGCTTCGTTCTGACTCGTCGATTTTATTATCTGTAGTTTCGAGAGCATTGTTGATTTGATTATGATATAAGTTAAGTTTCTTACCAATCCAAATTAAGAAAGTATAGAGTAAACTTAATTAATTTTAGATATCAACGAAGGACAGCGAACGTATTATTACTCAGAAAATGGGTGAAATAGGTCATGTTCTACAAGTTGTAGAATATGTTGTAATCGTCATAGTTTTTCCTGAAAAATATTTCTTTTCAGAAATGATTAAAGGAAATATCTAGAGAGGGAAAAATATAGTTTAAATCACATTATCGAAATGTTCACCAGCGTGGGAAGCTTGAAATATTTAGACCATTTTCCGACATACCTCTTTTAACGTCTTCACTGGATACAACATTAAAATAAATGAATTCTTAATTTTTTTAAATCATCCTCTTTTAACTTTTGCAACTGAGAACAATAATAGTTATGCATTTGGTTTAGAATTAGTGATTACTTAATTTCTTGAATATTCTGCATTGCACCCTAAATACAAAAACATAATTATTTGAGAGTTCAAAGATTTTAACTTTATATTGGAGCCCACTTTTTCTTGTTTTTCAATTGAACTATAGGAAGTTGATTCATAACAATCTATTATTCATTTACCCTGGTCATTAAATAAAATCAACCAGGTGGAATTGATCATAATGATTTACTTTTGAAAATTCTTTTCCTTTTTTTAGGTATACTAGTATTGCATTGAGAGTGCGATATGAATATAATTAGGTTTGAAAATGTAAATGAGTAAAAAGTGCTTATATGCTAAAAGTTGATTATTCTGTATAAATTAACCAGGAATTCAACCACCCTGTATGGAAGCTAACAGGTCGTAAATAGGGGAAAGAAATTGCAAATGGACGGTTGGGATGGAAGAAATAGCCTGTTGTGTGGAGACTCAAAGGGGATTCTGACTCACTTTCCCCTCCCACAGCGACCTCCCTGATCAGACCTAGCACAACCCTACCCAAGTTAATAACTCTGACTTTTACACTCCAATTCAGTGCTAATTGGCTTTACTTACTTAATTTACTTTACTTAATTAGGGATATGTTGATTATTAAGCTCGTTTCGTTTACCTCTCAATTACATATAGTATGGGTATTCATGATGTGTTAAATTTAAAAGGTTTTACCATGTTAAATGTTATAAGTTTAAGTTTAATGTTAGATTGTTAGCAGCCCTATTAAATATTAAATGTTAAATGCAGAAGAGATACGGATTTTCTGAGCAACTTGTTTTATAACCTTTCGTTCCAAAACTTCATGTTATTGTTTACTTCTAAGTTTTGATTTAAGTACATTATTACAACATGCCTGAATTGGAGGAAAAGTGGAAGTTGTGAATGTTTGGCCACTGAGTGTTTTGTTCATCTTCTAACTTGTGAGGAAAAGAAACAAAATGAGCTAATTGACAACTGTCCTTACATTATTATTATTGTGATACATTGCTTTATTAGTTTTAAAAACATGCGAAACAATACTAACACAATCAAAACACAAACTACAAGCAAGTAATATGTAATACTACATTGCTTGTTCCTAAGACAATAAACAAGATGGTGGCGTGCTCAGCTGGTCTGTCGACGTCATTCACCATTTAACAGGCCAAATAACAGACTCTCAACCATGTTATATGTACTATCGTTTTAACATGGTAAAAGAAGAAAATATTTTTCCATTTAACATGATCTTATCCATTTAACACGCATTAACATATTAAACTAAAGGTAATGAATACTCCTAGTGTGTGGATGTCCCATAGCGTCACAGCATAGCTTAATAGAGTTGAGTAATTTTTTGGTTGGTGGAAATAGTTAAAAAACAAAACATATTCTTCATATAAGATATCTATCTTTTTTCACCCAAATACCTGAAGTTTAAACGATCGTGTAAATAATTTAATATTATCAAGAAAGTCTATTCAACCAACGAATACAAATGAAGGTTGCAGTTTACTACAATTTAGTCACTTCAGTTAAACAGTTTTAGTTAAGCAACATTTGAATCTGTTTGAAAAACAATTAACAACAAAGGGTGTGCTTTGACCTCACATGGCCTATTATTTTCAAAATGCCAACATATATTTCTAGGTTTACAACCAATAACTCCCATGGCATTACTACTAATAGCTTAACGTATATCAGTCAAATTTAATTGAGCTAAATGTTAATTATGTGTATGGAGGTATATACCATCTTACATTTTAAAGGAAACCTATTTTTAACCGTCTATGGTGTCCAATGTCAGCGTAGTACAGTGCATTAAGCTATACATCAAGAAAATCATAGTAAAGATAATGAAATTAAAAAACTGACTTATAAAATAAAATAATATAATAATAAAAAAACTTAATAATGCTTTAATAATAATCTGATTGTCATTATCAGCTGTATTAACTAATAATAAATTTTTATTACTTAATATTTTTTAAAATTTTTTGAATTTCACATAGCATAATTGTTTTACAATAAGGCCTTAGATTAATTTATATGAACTCAAAGCTTGTTAAACGAAAATATTTTTTCTAAAAGTGAGGAATCTCAAATCAAAAAAAAAAATTGCTCATGATTTTCCTATAAACAGAATATTAATTAGCAGCTTGAAAGCTCATTTTAAATGGTTTTAATAAAGACAATTTTTTTTTGTATAAAAAAAAAACATGTGTAATTTACTATTCATTGCTTAACTTAAATTGTATTTTAAGTATTGCTTCATATTAAATGTAAAACATGATGCTTAAAGAAAACTCAAAACATTTTTTTTCCTATGTCTGTTAAAATTAAGATTGTTTAAAATTTACATTCCTAAAAATTTTTGTACTATTATTAGAACGCCTAGCAATTAACTTCTGAGTGCATAATTTTTTCTCAAGGGCTTATAAAAATATTGTATTATGCATATAATGTGATTTTATTTACACTTGTGATGTTAAAGTCGAAGGAATCGTTCAAATTTCTGTGTATTCATCGGCACTGCAGCTGTTCCAATGTTATACTGAACTCAGACAATGAGTCACCCTTCCCACCTCCAAGTGCAGGTAGTATATTTCATAGACTGGGTTTAAGAGTGAAATTTTGAAAAAAAAGGGGCATATTATAAGAATGATAATAATTATTATGAAACAGTTGAAAAATGTTATAATCATAAAAATGAAATATTTTTGTAGAGATTAACAACTTTGTACGTCTGTTCAATTATAACTTAATGTTATTATAACTAAATGTTCAATATTATGGAGTTAACATCGAAAGTCGTCAATATATAGCTTATAATTCATGTAAAGTCCCAGATCCAAAAAATTGATAAATAGTTTTTTTTTAAATTGGTCTTTTTAGGAACACGCGAATGAAACCGATTCCAATAAAAACGGCATTTAATTATTTCTTTTACGTCAACTATGACCTTTGTATCATTTGTATGATTTGTTCACGGATGTAGGTTTTACGTAGACTTTAAAGTTTGAAGGAAAAAAGTTTTAATAATAAATAATTTTATTTTATATATAATCTTTACACTTTCTTGGGACCGGTTATTATTCTTTAAATAAAATTAATTTTATCCAATTTTCATCTTAGAAGTTAATTGCTGGGCGTTCTAATAATAGTAAAAAAGTTCATTCATTTTCCGTTTTTTAGAATTTCCGTTTTAATATGTTGACCTCTCTATTTGTATGTTTTAACGTATTTATTCATTAAATTATTTTATTTTATTAATACTATTTTTTTAAACTTATTTGTCCATTCAAGTTTTTCCTGTAACCGGTTTTTTTAAATTATATTTTCCTTTTAATCTATGTGTTAGTCTTATTCTCGTAAAATGTATCTACTTGTTTGTTCTTGGTAGACTGATCTACTGCTGTGACTATGAATGATGGTCTGATCTCACATTACCGTCTAATTTGAATTTGTTTAGCGGGTCACTGAAGAGGATCTAGGAGGGTGAATTCCGGAGAGCGAATTTGTTGATCGGGTGAATTGAATAATTGTGAAAGGGTGAAATTGGAGGAGCAGAAATGAGAAAAAAAATAGGAATGAATGAAACATTTGTATTTGTTGTACAGACCGAAATGGATTGTAAAAGGAAACTGTAGGGGTGAAAAAAATTGTTTATTATATCCTATTATTTTATCTCTTTTTTTTTTTATGATTATACCATGTATGTGTAATATATATATGTCTGATTACGGATTGATAAGTATGCTGTGTGAGATAGCAACCTAATGTATTTAGGCAGCATAGATAAATAAATAAAGTATTTCTCTCTCTCTCTCTCTCTCTCTCTCTCTCTGTAAGTACTCTTAGTCTTAACGTACATATGAAAAACAAAATAAGATAAATTAATGAAATAATATACAATGGAAGTCCATTAATTGATGGGCAATATTTAAGTAAGTGAAATCAAGAGTAATAAAAAAGTACTTATGAAGTGTGGTCCTATTCCGCACAGAAAAAGAGAAAATTTAAGTTTTGAGTTTTCTTTAAGCATCATGTCTTATGTTGAATATGAAGCAATGCCTAAAATACAATTAAAGTCCTACGTTTCGGCCAATTCGGCCATCCTCAAGGACAATCTTAGTACAATTTTAGAACAAAAAAAATAATGCAGGCTATTCTGCCCAGGTCATTAATTTCAGTCCACAATTATCCTATTTTGTCAATTCAACATATTGAACTAAAACTTTTAATTTTAAAACACAGTTAACTTTCACTATTACAATTTATCACAACAAAATGAAAATTAACTGATTAAAGTTTTAATTTAATATGTTGAATTGACAAAATAGGGTAATTGTGGACTGAAATTAATGTCCTGGGCAGAATAGCCTGCATAAAATTTATGTGGTTCTAAGATTGTAATTGAGGATGGCCGAATTGGCCGAAACAAAGAACTTATAAAGAAATATAAATTGTTTTGAGACTAACATTAGATAAAATTAATATTATTTAAAAAAATAATTTTATAATTTCAATATGATAACAATGATCAATGCAGAATATGATAACAATGATCAATACAGAATATGATAACATACTTACTTTAATTTTGCAGGTTTTCTCAATGCGTTGCCCCATCCCACCAGTTTTCCTCCTCAAGCTCCCTGCCGGCCATGTCCTCCTCCATTCAGTCCTTCCACCGGGTTCGGGGTCTTCCTCTCCTCAATCTTCCTGGTTGTTCCCATTGCAGAAGTCTCTTCGGTGACCTACGTTCTGGCATCCGCTGACAGTGTCCATACTATTACAGTCTGCTCCTTTCAATCCTCTCCGAAACTCCTTCGGTCACCCCTAGCCTGATTCTAATATCCTCATTTCTGACTCTATCCAGGCGGGTAATCCTCAGGAATCTCCTCCGGAAATCCATCTCTGGCGCTTGTAGTTTGGAGTAGAGTCCCGGGTTAAGTTTCCAGGTTTCTGCGGCGTAGTTAAGTGAGGGCTCAACAATACTTTTTAAAATTCGCCTTTTTTTGTCCGATGACCGTTTTTTTGAGATGACCGTATTCCAAAGGACTAAGAGGAGGGTGCAACCTTCTTGCTAGACCAGTTCTCCTCCTAACCTCTGGTTCCGACCCACCGTTCCCATCGATTGTTGATGCCAGGTATTTGAAGGAACCCACCTTCTTGCATAAACTTCCATTAATCCAAAGGTCCACGGCATCTTCTCACTTATTAGAGAAATCAGATTACCCTTTACTTGTGTTCTGAAAGCTTTAAGTATCTTCCACGATTCGCGAATCTTATTGTAGCCCAGGGTATTATCAATCCTCCTGCAACAGGCTTCCCATGCTTGGTTCTTGCTATCTGCAACAGTGCATTTAGGCTTCTATATTCTCTCCAATCTTCTTGGCTTCTGCTACATAGCCGTTTATTGAAGAGCCTTTTTCTTTCCTACCATTTTATCTATTTCCTTGTTCCACCATTCTTTTGTAGGATTAGTTACTATCTCCCCTTGGGCTTCACTAGCTGCTTCATGGATGCACTTCTTAATGTGCTCATATATCTCAACAGCATCACTGTCCGCATTATCAATCATTTTGCCTTCCAGGCGGCGTTTGTAGAGGTCCCTTCGGGAGCAAAAGCGTTCGGATTTTGCTTATTTATGTGCAGCTTGCTTCCTTCTCCACAGTGCCAAGCATTTGGCTCTTAACAAGAAGTGGTCACTGCCACATTCCATCCCTCGGAGGACTCTCACATCCATTACTATAGTAGTCTATGCTGCTTGGAAATACAGTAATACAAGATGGAAGGTCTGAATCCCGGTTTACTCTGAGTAAACTGATGCTCCTTTCAGAGCACATTAAATTACAAAAAAATAAAGTTATGATTAATGTTGTTTATAATTAGTATCTAATGTTACCTTAATATTAGTACATGTATATTTAGTATTCAATTCGATGAAAATGGGTGGAATGTATAGAAATGGAAACGATTGACAGTTTTTTATATCTATAGTTTGTTGTTATTTTTTTTCACGAGATACTAAACAAATAAACGCATAATATGTCTTAAGCAGTTATTTCATGAATTATTAGGGTTATTTACTTGTGGGGTTGTTACTTGTGGCCGAAAATCTTTATCGTTTCTGTATATAGTTAGTTTGGAAAATAAAATGAAATGCTGAAAGTTATAGGAAAACATAATTCTAATAATAAATTGTTTAATAACAGGTAAACTATATTAGAAAAAAAAATTTATTATTCTTTTATCTAGCAATTGTTTAAACATTTGGAATGTTTGACTGGCCAAAGGTGGGGGAAAATGGAAATATTTTGGGGAGGAGAAGGAAGAATTGGGGAAATTTAAACTAGTCCAATTGCAATATTATATAACTTTTATTTTTTTAGATTATAGAGTACTACGGTACGTATTGTAACAATTGAATTTCTCATATTTGGGCTAGGTTTTACGATAATTTCCTCTACCGTGGGTCGACTCTATATAAATATTTGACAATATTTTGCAGATATTCTCTAGAGCGCAATCCGGGTCATCATTGATTCAATATCTACTTTCATTTAGCACATACAATTAGGAAACTACGTTACCTCTTTACTTCCCTTTACTATATGTAATGTATAGTTAGAGGGAGTATTATGATCATGAAAAATTTCGAATTATAGTTTTTGACGGAAAGTACACGTTCTTCCCCTGAGTCCAAATAACCAAGTTTTGCAAAATGATCTCTGTTTGTTCGATGTCTTTGTGTATGAATGTGATCAGCCTAGCGTGTATTATTTTGAAATATGATTTCTTGTAGTTTTCTTTTCTATTCTGCTTCTTGCTTTTTCATATGGTTTTTACACAATTTCATATTTTGTTTTTAGTTTGGATTTTCATTCCTAGAAAATTTTTTGTTCTCTTTATTAAGATTGTTGAGGTGAAAAATAAACTCCCTTTAGAGTACAATCAATATTCTATATTTCTTATAAAATACAAAATATAATATTATCAATATGAAATTTTTTTTTTATAATTTATTTATTGTTATTTACAACTGTATAAAAATATATACAAGTAAATTTGCTGTAGGTGACATAGTGACATGATACAAACATGTGGAGAATCTATACATTGATCGCACTCCAATAACATTTCTAGAATAGAAGATCTCGGGGCAATCTTCTTTTCAGACTCCTAGGAGGATTATTAGGTAGTGAAGGAGAAGCCAAGTTAGAAACAAGTGAATTTGGGTGGTTGGGAAGTTTATCATGAAAGGATTGGTTTCTGGTTCTGGCCCAATCGGCAACATATGGGACATTGTGATGAATGACTTGATTTGAGACAAAGTAAGGAGCATCAAGGATTTTACCAAGGATTTTGGACTGTAAGGATTGGATTCGGGAGGAATTTGATGGTTTAGTGGAGCCCCAAAGCTCAACTCTGTATGTCCAGATAGGCCTTATAATAGTCATGTAGATCAGTCTTTTGTAATGGATTAGCAGTTTAGACTGTTTGTCAAGTAAATGTTGTAATAGTCGGAATCGACGAGCAGTTTCCTGTCTTTTCAGTCTTGTATGTGGATTCCATGTCAGTCGTTTGTCCAGATGTAAACTCCTAAGTAACGGATCTGTTCGACATGAATATGAAATATAATGTTGGATACCCCTTCTTCAAGTACTAATATTTTTACTATATTATTTTGGAATAAGATTTCTTGCAGTTTTCCCTTGTATTATGCTCCTAGCTTTTTTCATATTTTTTTTCGCACAATTCCATATTTTGCTTTTATTCTGGGTTTTCTTTCCTAGATTTTTTTTTTGTTCTTTTTTCTTTTCGTAACAAAATTTTAACTTCTTTTTATGATGTTGAGGTGAGAAATAAACATCCTTTTGAAAAGTACTAATATTCTTTGTTTCCTTGTACAACATTTTCACGAAAAAGAAAATCTAGAATAAAAATAAAATATGGAATTGGGTGAAAACCATATGAAAAAGCATAATACAAGAGAAAACTACACGAAATTATATTCCAACATATAACATAATATTTGCTAGATGCTAAATAATTTTAAAAATACTTTTCCCAAAACTGTTGAAATGGGAGCTAATCGAATTGTCAACGCACATTTGGAAAAATAATATTGCCACAATGACTAATTTAGAAATATCTGTTCACAAAACTAGGAAAGGTTAATTTAAACTCCATGTAGAGTGGTAAGAGATAATTATGTGATTGATGTAGCACTGAAATTGATGGAACTATGGTCGTTTAGATATATTGATAGTATTACTTCATAGCGCACAAACAGTTACTAATCATATTAATTGATATTTGCAGTTCAATCTTCTGTATGCTTAATTTACCGAGCAGTAAATGTCAGTTCTCGGCGCCAAAGATAAGCAGTTCCATGAAAAAGTTAGATTGTTAATAAAAAACAAGATAAGCGGAACGTAATCTCTAAATAGAGGGAAGAGAATAATCGAACGGAGGGAACCAGCGGCAAATGATAAGAGTTATCATGTACCTCTTTAATTTTATTTATTTCCTCTTTGACCTCCGTTATTGGTGCCAATGTCGCAATTAATATACATCATCTATTACTATCGGTTCAATTACTATAGATATGCTTTCATTCATTGAAGAAATTACTTACAGTTTTGAACAGCTATTGCATGAAAATATATTTATATATAAATATATTGTCTAAAGGAAAACGACAGATAAGTAGATAAGCACGTATTGCCTTCTAACAGTTTTTGCATAATAATCTTTTATTCAAGTTTGATTATTTGGCGCCTGAGAATAAAATATAAAGGACGAGACATTTTTGAAATAAATGTGCACAAGTATAAATGAAAGTAGATTAAATTTAATAAAATTGATCCAAAACCCATCTAACTTCAATCTCTAACTTTGACCCAAATTCGATGGGTCATTATCAAAATATGTTTGTGCATGCTTCAAAGAAAGTAGTGAATTTAGATTTGTTCATATCAATATTCTCATACGGGCATAACTAAATCAAAATTGACATACTTAGGAATAATATCTGATTAGATATGGAAATATGCGAACTTTTCTTTCAAATTTAGTACCTAAAATGTAGAATGCGAGGGGATTTTCGATTGTGAAAATAAAAAATTTTTGTATGAATAACATTTCTACATTCGGTAAAGACGGAGGAAAATAAATGAGAGATAAAAGTTAGTTAAAGATATAATCATTATTT
Organism: Halyomorpha halys; assembly: GCF_000696795.3. Classification (NCBI taxonomy): domain Eukaryota; kingdom Metazoa; phylum Arthropoda; class Insecta; order Hemiptera; family Pentatomidae; genus Halyomorpha; species Halyomorpha halys. The sequence continues at coordinate 36,640 of NW_027105518.1, forward strand.
CTATTATTTAGATTAGAAAGATTTGAACGGAAATTCCTCCGTACAATTATAGGAGCGATTTGGGGTCAGAGCTTTAACACAGAGCAGTAGAACTAGAAGGGAACTGCTTGCAGAGACTGGTCAGTTAATATCTTATGGTATGAAGGTATGGTGGTTAAAATGGGCGGAGGATGTGGCTCGAAGCAATCCATCAAGGCGCCTCTACACAATAATAAATGACAATAAAAGTGGCAAAAGAGGCAAAAAACCAGGTGGATAGGCAGAATCAATAAAGATGGGAAAGAGCTGCATGCAGCAAACAGTAGCCCAAGACAGAATGTCGTGAAGAAGCTGGTTCGGGCAGCTAAAAGGTAGTAGTACCAAATGTATCTACCGAAAAAAATTCTATTTTTATGGTTTTTGGCCGAAGCCATCGTTATATAATTTGTATACTGATTTTAACTTATGTTAGTAAGGGGAGTATTATTATTGCATCATGCAAAATTTTGAATTCGTGTCAACGGAAATACCATTCTTTTTACCAATTCATGACATGGTCCTGAATTATATTTATTGTAAAGAGTTAATAATGTATGGAAATTTTAAATTAAATTTCTGCAAATGGTATATTCTGTTCATTCAGTGTATTGTTTATAGAATGTTAGGTTTGATAATAATATTTTAACCATATGAATTCATTAAATATCTAATTATAAAACTCAAACTAATATATTTTTTTTAATGACATGATTCAGATTAATATATAATGCTTAGTGTTAGATTGTATAGAGTAGATAATTAATGGAAATTTTAAATTAAATTTCTGCAATTGGTATATTCTGTTCACTAAGTGGATTGTTTATAAAATATTGTGTATATAAAATTGATAATAGTTTAATAATATGAATTCACTTAATATCTAATTATGTAAATCAAACTAATACATTTTTTCTTCATGTTTACCATCAGTCCTTGAGGCTCCATTCCCGTCATAGGCCGACCCTTTTATTCAATTACGAGGAATAATAATGAATTATTCAAAACGTTTATTAACTGGTTGAAATGACTGCTCACATATTCCATGAAAAGGTACAGCAAAGCGAGGTCAAGTAGTAGGAATCCGGTGATAACACATCCTGTCGTCATATTCCGGTCTGGTAATAGCGAAGATAAGGGATTCTGTACTCGGCGTTGGACATTCAGATAAAACAAAAATATCTTTATAAGAACTTGACCGGTTACTAGGATGCGAAAATTTAGCGATATCAAATTGGAAATTCTTTTGATTTTGAGTTGGTACGATAGTTTTCAAAGATAGCTAATTGATCTTAATATATAGCAAAATAATGTTTCATATTGGTAGAAGATAGTTGACCGTATGACGTAGATTGTAAGACGATAGTCCTGGTGGCAGTCAATAAAGGTATCAAAACAGTAGAAGAAACCTATTAAGAAGGATATAAGAAAACTATTGGTATCCAACGTTTCGCCCCAGTTAGCAAGGCTTCGTTAAGGCTGTCAAATAGAAACAGAAATGTCAACTCTGACAGGTTTCAAACGTTGGTTAACAATGAATAGTTTTCTTTTAATATTTCGGTAATGACCGCTACCCTGACTATCTACAAAATAATGTTTTGGTTATATTGAAATTGTAACGTAGTAATTAGGCTCACAGTGTTTTGGAAATCGCGACTTTAGAAGGAAAAGTTCCTCACCAATCTATTAAAAATGATAATACAAAATTATTATTGTATAGTTTAATATTACATTATTAAAATAATTTGAAAATAATTAAACTGAAAATTTTAGAATATTTCTCGAGAGATGGCAACAGCATAAGTCAGACAATATATGTATTGCATGCTTTAGAACATTTAGAAATTTTCATGGTTCATCCATCAAAACGTTTCAGGGAACATAAAAAAATATATGTATGAAGAGTCGTAAAAATGATAGATGTCAAATTTTCATGATATTCTACAGCTTGCTAAATATTTAAGCTATTTTTGCCATTTTCTGACATTTACTACATTTACCTCCCTTCTAAATTACTACTACTAGGCTGTATTTTCGCATGCAAAATTTTTATATTTTTTGAAATTACTATATTACTTTTTGCATTAATGTTATATAATTTAGTAAAACTGAAATATGATATCATATTTTGAAATATTATAGAAATAATTATTATGAAAGGAATATGGTCCGGGTGCGGTCAAATAAACTCAAATAGTAGAATTATACTATTTTATTGAGCCAACGTTTCGCCCCACGTTGCAGGGCTTCGTCAGGGCTAAAAAATAATTATTATTGATGAATGTATCAAATATTATTCCTAGCATTAATTATACAATCACAATCTGATAAAAAATTCGACTGATTTGTAATAATAATGAATCGATTAGTAAAATCAAATTATATTCCATTAATAATTGCAAGATCACTACGGGGCTAGTTTTTTGCTGTTGTTTATTCGGGTTTCATTTCTTTTTGTTCTCCATCTTAAGGTAGAAAAAAAGGATTTTTTTTTTTATTAACAGAAATAATTCCGTCTATTTGTGTTTTATCCTAAAATTCTTCATGAAAATATTAATCTATAGCGGATTTAATTTTTCAAAAAAGTATGAATGGGCAGGAACATCCTCACTACTTTAAACATTTATCTACTTCGTCTGTTGAAATCATAGCTAATATTTTAGATAGAAACTATTTGCATTTTCTTTCTTTCATATTATTTTTCGAAGTGTTCATAGATGCGAAAATATTGTCAGTTGGATTTTAATATTCATTATTTTTTTTTAGTTGTTCCTTTGATGACTTCGGTTAAAAACCATAATAATAGAATTTTATATGTTGTATATATAATATT
>NW_027105518.1:45402-49293 GCF_000696795.3 Halyomorpha halys
TATATATAAAGTCAGTGGTGTCTGTTTTTTTTATAAGTTAAGGTTGAGAGAAACAGGGGTTTCCTTCTTTTATTAAATTATCTTTTAAATACCTGACTATAAGTTATAGGTTTCGAGTTATTCGCAAAATTATGACTTTTTTTTAGATTTTAAAATTTTTTTAAAACCACTCATTTTAGTGTTTGATTTTGTTTTTGAATTCAGCCTTATTGCTCATACACATTATAATGAAAACCACTCTTAATAATTCCAGATTGAATATTCCAGTAGAGGTTTCTAGTTTTTTATGTTACAAAGTTGTCTGATAAATATTGAGCGTATAGATCTCAAAACAAAGGTCTGTATGTAGCTGAGGGAGTTGAGGTGTAGGTCTTAGCCACCTGGGCACTACAGCGGGACCGGTTCGAATCCGATTTGGTGGGTCGACTTTTATTTCTGTGGCGGTCCCATGAAATATAAATTGAACCCCCACCATGGTTAGAATAGGGTTGTACACTGTAAATAACCCTCGTATGTCAGAAATAACGAGGAAGAGGGTTATTTTTTACATAACATATCGCTGAGCCGGCTCTATTATGATAATTAAAAATGCATTCACAAGATGTTTTCAAGTCAATTTTACAAACAGCAGAATAGAGCAGCGATATATCCATCCTGGTTTCTAAAACCATAATTTTCCAAATTATTATTTCAATTTAGACTGAAAAGACAGGAAACTGCACGCAGATTCCGACTATTACAGCACTTACTAGACAAACGGTCTAAACTTCCAACTCATTACAAAAGACTGATCTACAAGACTGTAATAAGGCCCATCTGGACATACGGAGTTGAGCTTTGGGGCTCCACTAAACATTCGAATTCCTCTCGTATCCAATCTTTACAAACCAAAATCCTTCGCAAAATCCTCAATGCTCCTTATTTTGTTACTAATAAAACCATCCATAAAGACCCAAATATTCCTTATGTAACCGATCTAGCCCGAACCCGATATTATTCCTTCCATAATAAACTCCCTAACCATCCAAACCCACTCGTTTCTAACCTTGCTTCCTCTTCCATTCCTGGCAATCCTCCGAGGTGCCTGAAAAGAAGATGGCCTCGTGGCCTTATATTTTAAACTGTTTTTAGAGTTGTACTACTGGGTAGTTTCTCTACATCCTGTATCATATCATATCATTATGTCATTATGATCAAATTTACTGGTTGTATTTTTTTATACATTTGTAAATATCAACAAATAAATAAATAAAAAAAAAAAATTATTTCAATTTAATAGACATTTTCGTTTTTGGGATACAGACACGTACAGTCCGATTTAATTATAAAGATGTTTAGCAGTTATAATTTTTTAAAAAAGATAGCCCTATAGGTAGTCTGCTAGGACAACTAACTAAAATCATGCTTTACTGATCTTTACGGAAGTTTCTATTAAGATATTCCATAATATATGAAATATGTTTAGAGTTATTGTATATTGACATACATTCCCTAAAAAGTTCTTCACAATAAATCCTCGAAATATTTTTCAAGCTTAAATAAACAATTCCTCAGAATTTTTTTATCGTCTTGTTTGCCCAGCTGATAACAGCTTACTTGGAAAATTGAAGACACACAAGGGGCAGGCGTAGCTTTAATATTTAGATAAAGATAGTCTACTTTACTAAATAATGTATAAACTGTTAAAGTGTTTTAAAAAATAATATGTACGGTGTAATTTAGATAATTCTTTCTATAATATTAAATATCAAACATTTTACTAAATCGGTTTTATATGAGGAAAACACCACTGTAGATATATTTTTGTAATTCATGTTTATTATGAAAGTTTCTTCTTTAAGTTGATATCGTATCAACTATTTTGATTTTTTCTCTAGATGTTTTTTTATCTCCTTTATTATATCGTCCACGTGCTCCAGAGGACTTCTTCTCTCTGGAGATAATATATCTTCATTAGAAAAAAGATATAATAACTGATAACAATATTTATCCTCTAAAATAGAGAATGAGAATTATTGAAGTATTATTATCAAATATTTAAAATCAAAGATTATTTTAATTTGCTCACACAATATCCCTTCAGTATATATTTTTTTATGAATAAAAAAAATAAATGAAAAGTTTTTATTGTACACATGTTCTATTAATTTTTATTATTATTGGCGCAACAGACCGTGGAGGTCTAAGGCCTCGCGCGATGTACTAAGGATCATCCAAATGCCCGGGGGTGGCTGTGAGTGAGTATTGTATAATTATAAGCTTGAAAAAATCCCGGATAGGGGCAGGGATTATAACTCGCAACCTTTAGGTTGGCAGACAGGCGCGTTACCACGCTGCTACCCCCTTCACACATATGTTCTATATAAACATAATATTGATTAAAATGGTAAAAAAAAACATTTTAACTTATATGTTAACATTGTGTACACATCTGCTATGGTTTTTTTTTGTAGTCTTCACTCTTGGTTCAAATTAGTTTATAGCCCTGGTTTGTTTAAGCCAACGGTTTGACACATCCCCTCTACCCTTGCGTATCGAAGTCTCTAGCTTTGAAATGACTCACTTAGTAGATTTTATCATTTTCCCACTATAACAACTAAAACTCTATTTAAACAACTTTTTGAAACATATAGAGTTTCCGTCGGGTCTTGAAGATATCACACTCGGTCAGTGTGAATCACTTGCAGTGCTTGTGGATGGTTAGGGTGGGCTGGTCACGGACGGTGAGGGTGGGTCCGAAAATTCAATTTTATTAGGAGGAGTAAAAAGAAGGAAAAAATGAAATATAATAGGTTCATATCATCATGGGTTCTAAAGTTAAGGGACATAATTTGTAAAAAAAAAAATCACATTTAAGGTGTAAGTAAATCAGTAAGGTTTTTTAATATGTTTAGTCAACACAAGAATGTAGTACCTTGTACCATCAGGTTAACATTTATTTCGTTATTATTTTTAAATAGTAAAAATTTCTGTATTACCCAAGAATTCTAATTGCACTTAATTTTTTCCCTTGATATGGAAGAAAGCTAATTTTTTTATAGCTGAAATTGAGTTGTATTTCCAACTTAAAGACCGAAATTGCTTTCTCGACAATCTTATAAAACATTTGTCTTGTTATTAATTATAATTGGGTTTGGGTAAATGGAAAACCATTAGTAAAATTCTTGACCATTAGAATGAATTCCGGAGTGAACTAAACACTTACATAGATATGTTCATAGAATGAATGTGTACAATAAGATTCTATCATAGAGATTAATAAAAAGCGAGGACAACATAACGCGTTTGCTCTGCGAATTAAATACAGTCCAATATAATCCGAAGTGATTGCAACAGAGGGTGTTCTGATTACAGAAAGAATGATGTAAAATGATTCAACAATAACAATTTATATAACCATTTTTATTTATTTATTTATATATATTTTATTGGAAATTGGAATGATATAATTTTCAAAAAATTTTAAAAAAAAAGTTTTCTTTCACATCCCCAGTTATGCCAAGTATCGATTTAATTTGTTAAAACTATAAGATTGGCTATTTATGATGGGAAAAAGTATAAATAACTTTTAAACTTTTTGTTTAAATAATTAAATAAAATTAATTTATGAAACATAGTATAAATTTAATCTTTGACAGTTATAATTAACCTTGGTAAGAATTTTAATAATAAAATAAAAAGGAAATTTAACTAAATTATATTTGTGATAAATGATTTGAATGCTTGACCTGAGTGTATGGAAGGTCACAGGTATTGTTGTGATACATTTTAACAAAGAAGCTGACAGCGATAAATAAGTTATATATGTATATAAAACATTAAAATAGAATAAAGGATTTAAAAAAGGATATTTAAGAGCCATCTTGAACTAAAATTGAAAGTAGTTCTACT
>NW_027105518.1:49343-59071 GCF_000696795.3 Halyomorpha halys
TATATAAATAAGTGTGTATAAAAACAATAAAACACTGTTAAAATATTGTTTGAGCCCACCAACGTCTCCGTTTTATTACTTTTCTCAAGCTTAAGAAACTTATATCTCAGATTGTACGTGAGCTAAGAAGTCCCTCATCCTGCCTTCCTGAAATCCCAATATTTATATTGAAGTCATACAAAGAGTCGCGGTTTAGTATAAAATAACTATAATTATGTTAAATACTTGAATGCCCCAAAACTTATATATATATCAGTAAATACAATCTTCATTATACCAAACAGAACATGTACTTAGTATTATTACTATTGTTGATCCTATGATCGAATGTAATAATTGTTTTAACCAACCAAAATATTTGATGTTGGCTATGACGCAACCTACAGGAAATCACATAGATCAAGGTTCGATCGAAGTATGAAACTGTCGGGAAAACTCAGTTAAATGCTCAAGACTAATCAGAAATAATTTACTGGATGATCTCTGATTAATATTCTACCCTCCTCTTTAGATTAATCAATGACAAAGAGTCTAATCAGCGTGGCTCAGTCCGTTGACTGAGATATGAGAACCAAGAATTTCTCACTGGCTGTTAAACGTTGTTTGAAACTCTTCTGTCACGAGAAACGTGGTATGTGGAGCTGAATAATGGGAAGACATTGTCAGAATCAGTAATTAATCCGTAATGATCGGGATATCTAGCTTCAGCAATAAATCAAATTTTCAAATTTCTTCAGCTGGAATAAGTAATAAAACGGAGAGGTTTTAAGGTATCTTACTGGAAGTTTTCTATAAAAAAAAAGCATACTACTTTTTGCTTAACAATATTGGTATGTTTCTAAAATAATGTGTTTTCAGGTTATTTACTTTATATATCTAGCTGAAATAAGCCAGTGAAAAAACAACTAATTTTTTAATAGTTTTATCCGTTAACTATAGCCTACTATTTTAAGTTAATCTTATCAACTTTGGAATATGGATTCTAATACTTTTTTAGTTGGATTATTTGTAGTTCCAATACAATAAAATTTTACCAATTATATTTTGAGACAGACAAATTGAACAATCTAAAAAATAGTAGTACCAAGTATCTCATCGTTGATTTCTAAAATATCATTTTTTACAAATACCGTAGATGTTAAAGCTAATGCATAACCGGAAGTAAAGGACCAATTTTACTTCTTTTTTCCCATTATTTATCTGCTTATTTATTTGATTTTTTTTGCAGTTCGATTTTTTTTTTAAAAAAAGTAAGTTGATTAAGCTTTTTTTCCAATTCCTCCTTTTGGATAAGAGAATATCAAAACTTTCTCTTTGAATTCGAGGCACAACAATCTTAATTTTTGTCTCTTTTGGTAGGCTTTTTTTAATGCCTGCAATGAATTTTCCGTCATTAATGAGAATCACTAATGCACCCGGGTTCGAATCCGGCTGAGGAAGAAAAATATTTATTCTGTGACTGTAGCCGTGAGCCAACCCTGTGGGAGGTTGTAGGGGAGCTCTCCGGGGGCCATTTTCTTCAAGGAGAATTAATTTGGCAATATTTATATAAATGAAAAAATAATAAATCAATAAATAATTTAATTAAACAGTATTTCCGTACACAGTACTGCACCCCAGGCCCTTCATTGGCTACAGCGGAACAAATTTTCATTTTCAGAAATAATATAATAACTTATCTTTACTTTTTATTTTTTGACAAATAAAAAATCATTATTTATTATCTTTGATTAAAGAGATAAATTTATATATTGTATAAGTAAATTATTGATAAATTTTATTTCATAATATTTTTATTTAAATTATAGGGTTTAAAGTAATGTTTTTGTATTATGTTAATATATATAAAATATATACAATCAATTAATCAAAGATGAAGCTCAAATAATAGTGATAGGAAATAATATATCCAACTAATTTCATCAGTAAAAAATTTGTTCTTATTAATACCCAAAAATAATATCTAAAAATGATGCGAATGGTTTCTACATTTCTCCAACACTGCAAAGAGATTAAAATATATTTGGCTTAACATCAAGAATACAAATAACTATAATTTTTCGATCACAGTTTTATTACTACAATTACATATCCTCGTTAATAGGTGTTTCGTCCTATTAATGTTGGTGACTCAACACGATAACCGGGAAAATTCCTTTAAAAGCTGTCTACAGCCTAGTAGGGAAAAGACGTAAGATGATGTTTTGTACTTGTAAAACTGAAATAGCATACCGTTATAGAGTGTTATAGGAACCTTTTCTTGTTGGGAATGTGGAACAAATGGTTTTATGACTCATAGCGGTGAAGGGGCTATGAGATGCCTGCGCTAAACACAAGTGGCAAAGAGAGACCTCTTCTATTCAGACTCTCCAGTCTCCATTTTATGGTCCCGAAGTTTCCTTGACGCTCTATTTTTAAAAAAATTCTTTGATTTTCATTAATTTTTTTCCTAAAGAATACAAACAGATATTTGTCTTATTGTGCCGAAACAAAACATCGTGGACAATGCGACACCTGTATGTGTGACAGATTTTAGTGAAATACGTTTTGGACGATAGATTTACTTTTAAAACTACAATTCTCCATGAATGACGTAAATTTATTCATTAGTTGTTTTTAACAATGTTTTAACTGTATGGAACCCACAATATAGCCAACATGGCGTCACTAATATCTACCCAGTCCAAGTGTTATCTTTATCCTTGTAGTGTTTTTTTCTGTTCATAGATTAATATTCGAAGTAGTAGATCATTCTTTCAGATCAATTCGCCAATTTTTTTCAACTGTAACTCATTTGATACCCTGGAAATTTCATTAAAATGACATTGCAAACACCCTTGTACAACAAAACGCTTGTATTGCATAACAAGCAGGGTTAATAGGTAATTTAAGAAAAAATTATTTGAAATAATATTTTAAAAACAGAACGTTAAATAACTTATGTTTAAAAAAATATTTTCCTCGAAAATTATTTTTTATATGATTACTTCACGAAATGAAATTATTTCATATTCGATAAAATAATTATTCCTAAATTTAAAATCCTGACAACTAGAAGTTAGGTTCATTGAGTAAAGTCAAAAGTAAATGTCACATATTTGCTGTCATGGCTGTGCTAGTAAAGTGTCACTTTGTAAACAGGCTTTCATTATGATGCATTAATTGTTGGTGTGGATATTATATGTGGAGATGGTTGTGAGGTAAGGAAAACTTATTTATTAGTGCCGACGTTTCGGACCGAATTTCAGGCCTTCATCAGGACCAAGTTCTAAGCCATATTAGTAGTACGAAGTACCAGTAAACAGATTTCACTAGCACTTCAAGGACTGTCAAATATGGCGCAATAATTACAGTGACATTAATATCACTAAAGTGAATATTATCGTGACGGACTCTATTACACAGTTTTTATCATTTCTATAGCTGCGAGAAATGCTTTCCTGGCAGTTAATGTGTTACAATGGAAATTAATTTTTAACATGACAGTAACTTCGCTACCACTAAATGTACTATTAAATCAACTATTACGCCATAACTGGTGTCATTATCATTACTGCTATAACGATAACACAGTTTCCACACCGGCCTGAGTCGTCAAATACGGCGTTGTTATCACTGAGTTGTTGTTATCAACGATATTGCGACTTAAAATATTAATCTTTTGAATGGATGATCATAGAGAACTCTGGTTCTGCAATTTTTTGTTATATGTGTGTGGATTAATGAATCAAAGTAAACATACCTACATACTCCATTGGATTGTTGAAAAATCGAATTATTTACTAAAAAAAAATACCTAGGGTATACAATAAATATAGGCTACACTTTGAAAAGTGGATATTTAAAGATCGTGTGGTCTCAGGTTTTTCAGTTGGAATCGGATTTATCATTTTTTTTTATTAATATTTATTGAATTTTGTAATATTTTGTATGCAACCATTAGTTATTATTGCTATCAATGTTTACTTTTTATTTTTTTCAATTTAACAAAAATAAAGATACTTAGAGGAAGATTTTTTTTTTAAATTTTCATTTAAGCCCTGTTTTACTATTTCAATGTACAATTTCTCTAGTATTAAACAGCACTTAATTTCGCATAGACTCACTGAATTTGTCCAAAATCGTTAGAGCCGTTTTGGAGAACATCCAAAAAATGTGAAAAATCAATTCTATACAGTGGGACCTCCGGTCGGTTGAAGTTCCTGTCGTATTAGTACAAAAGCCGGGAAGAAAAAAAGGCAGTTATCTCACCCCAATTTTTGATTACTTTAATGAAAACTAAGTATAATTACTAGTCAAAATTGATGAGTCTGCCAAGTATAGGTAGGGGGAATAAAAAATGGCGGCTGTTTAAAAACCTTAAAAAACACTAATTTTTCATTCAGAGCTCTATATCTTAAAAACTACCAACAACACTAGAAAATCTAAGAGAACATTATTTAAAAAAGAGCAAATTTGCTGAAATATTAGCCCTAAAAGAGCTATTTACGTCCAATAGTTCTCGAGAGCTTTTTAAAAAGCAAAACTTCTTAAAAATCTGCTAAAAGATTAGTAGTTAGTTAATTTATTTTGAGAATTTTATATCTCAGAAATTATGAGACGTACAGATGTCTATTAGCACTCAAATTAAAGCTAGAATAGTGGATTATAAAGAAGTTTATGACCTTTACCTTCGTAGGAATAGTAGTTTTCATGGTATTTTCTAAAATAAATTGATTTATAGTTGTTCGGACAATAAGTTTGATTTATGAAAAACTTTATTTCAGAAACAATTGGACGTACAGATGTCTGCCTGCGCTCAAATTAAAGCTAGTTAAATTTACTATAAAAAAGTTAATAAGGTTTATCTTTGTAGGACTAGTAGTTTTTATATTTGACAAAATAAACTCTCAAAATGTTAATTTCTAGTGGTTAGTTTGGCAAATAAAAATTTGTCCGAACAACTATAAATCAATTTATATTAGCAAATTTCATGAAAACTATTACTCCTACGAAGATAAACATCATAAACTACTTTATAGCTCATTAAACTAGCTTTAATGTAAATGCTAATAGACATCTGTACGTCAAATGGTTTTTGAGATATAGATTTTTCAAAATAAATTCACTAACTGCTGATTTTTCAGTACGTCCCATACAACATTTTTATGAAACGTTTCTTTTTAAAAATCTATATCTCGAATTCTATTTGTGTAAATAACTCTATTAGGGCTCATATTTTATCAAATTTATTCTTTTTTAAATGAAGTTCTCTTAGGTTTTCTTGTGTTGTTCCTACTTTACTCCGAATGAAAAATTAGTTTTTTTTGTATCGTTTTGAAACAGCCGCTATTTTTATGCCCCCTACCTATACTTGGCAAAGTCATCAATTTTGACTATAAATTATACATAGTTTTCATTAAAGTAATCAAAAATTGGGGTGAGATAACTGACTTTTTTCTCCTCTTGGGCTCTTGTACTATATATATATATATCAGCTCGTTCAGCTGACTCCTTATAACTGTGTGTATATGCCTAGGATGCGACAGTAACTTCCACCTTTGTATATATATATATATATATATATTTAAAAAGAGTATAGGGGAATGTTTATAGTAGAAATTCTCGCTCGCTTCACTCTTTCTTGTGTCACTGAGTAAAGAGATAAGAGTCTTTGATGGTAATTTGCGCAGTATTCAAAACATGGAGCGAATTAACTAATCTCTATTTTATCTAAAATAATTAATTCATAATCACAATAAAAATAATACGTGGGGGTGGGTAGCTCAGTGGTAGGGCACTACTAGCTACAATGGCCCGGATTCGAATCTGGCTGTGGCAGATAATTATTTTCCTATTTCGCTGTAGTGTGATTAGGGCTGCTATGGGTTATAATGAACTATTTAATCCCACGTGGTTTTATATTAATAAATATGTTTTACAAAATCTTTATCCACATAATTAGTTTCAATGTTTCGGCCCTATTTAGAAAAAAAAATTCCGTTCTTACACATTTTAGCTGTTGCCATAGTCATAAGATAAATTATTCTTGAAATACTACCCAAAAAAGTACATTTTATAATTTCTGATTTAACTAGTTAAATCTATCGAATAGATGTTATTACATTTAGATCATTTTTTCTGTGTTGATGTTTTAGCATTTCTAAAATAAATGAATTAATATAAAAAGCTACTTATAACTTTTATTGTTACCAAAACATAATTCTATTTTTAATTTAAATTCTGGAAAAAATCATTTTATTTATTTGCTTATTTATTTGAATATATTATTAATAAATTCTACATTTCTAAATTAGTTATTGATTCCTAACTATACATTTTATCAAATTGCAACAATACATTGGATGGATATAGTAGTATATATTTTTAGTTTAGCTCAAGAACAAAAAAATAAATGTGCTTACCAGCGACAAGATGATTTTTTGTCATTTTTCATGAATGAATCTTCTAAATCACTTCTAAATTACAAAAATTAAACAGTATTGCAGTGATATTCGCCTGCAGAACGCTTGACATACGCTTCCGTCACCCGAACATACACTTGCGGCACCCACTTTGGGAATAATTGCGCTCCACTACTAGCCCAATAGATACTTACTTGTAAATTAGATATTCAACTGTAAAGATCTTGTGTAATGGCCCTTTCGAGTCGTAATAAACAGAAAGCACACTGACCATTATGTTGGCATTTAACTGAAAAAATAAAGTGAAACATTCGACATAAACGAACTACTCGCAGATTCCCATCTACTTCAAAATTTTTGGATCGGTTTTCAAAACATTTTCCATGTTTATGTTTTTATGTAATCCATCGGCATTGGCTCTACACGATCAATGTGGAGGCATCTGTGATTTTTCACAGTGTAAAAAGCATATAACTATTTTTTTTTAATACATCATTTCGCTGGTCAGGAAGAATAATGACTCAACTGTCAACTTAGTAAGATTGACTTTATTGCGTTGACAAAAATGCATTTAATAGGTGTAGTTCACCAAGGTAGGAATTTTTTAAGTACCATTATGTCGACTTTCAAATATTTATAAGTCCATTTTTGAGCCCACTGACACTTGAAAATCAATTTCACAAAATATATTTATATATCAATTATACAATATATATAATTTTACAATAATAATATATACGAAATTTTAATGTATTCATGTTGGTACCTTCAGTTCTAGTGTTTCAGATACATTTTCGAAATATGGTATTTTGTTACTGTTACTCCGAGTCAACAATAATACAAAACATTATTTAAGTTATCAAAACTGGATAATATCATTTAAACAAATATTTCTATGGTTTTTTTGTAATTTCAAAACGTCATAAGTACTATCTTATACATACATGCATGTATATATAGTTAATATAATGTAGGCATAGAATCTAGCTCTAGGAGTGTTAGGGTTATTTTTTCTGTACAGGTAGAGACTTATATAACATAATAAATTAATCTGTACTGCTAAGACCTACAAAGGGTAAGGAGTTGAGTATTTTGCAAGGAAGAACTGTTACTAGACCAACGGTTAAGCAGGGAGGTGCTTTGGTCAGAATCGCGCTCAACCACTGGATTTTTCCCTAATTCAGAACCTTCAGAACAGTACCTTACTTTATGAGGACTTACGTATACACCGGGGAGAACCGGAGACCCACAGAATAAATAATTGTTTGTTATAGCCGGATTCAAAACATGGTCTTTGGAGTTAGTTGCAGAGTGCCTTACCACTGAGCTATCCCGCTCTACTAAACGTTATTCGAAATTTATTTCATTAATGGGTAAGAAATATGGATATAAAATAAAAAAAAAGAATACTATCGAAAGTTTTAAAATTTGAATTTCTTTTGGATGTCAATAATGAGAAGTATATTATGATATTTTAGAGGCTTCCAAAATTAATCTTAATTAATTTTTATGTATAAATAAACATTCAGACACAGAGATATACGATTATTTTAAAACTGAGTATTTGTATTGATATATTTGTATTGGGAGCCAAAAACACTCATATGAAACTAAAAATAATTTGCTAAGTGTTAAGGACTTTTAAGATCTAAAACACTTTTCAACAATTAATCATCCCTGGCAGCACCAATACTGTCTAATGATCTACTATTCTGTAAAATGTGAAATAATTATTAACAAAGTAGAGGATAGATAAATTGTGTAATTTTGTTTCGATTTTAGAATTTAATGACTTCCAAAAGTTCCTTTCACTTTTTCAATATTTGATTATTTATTAAAATAGTTTGTTTATAAAACAGGCTTACTTTGTTAACAGAACGAAAAATTGTTTCGTGTTTGTAAAGCTCTCTATACCGCCCGAGATCCCATCTCAATGGAAAGAGATACAAAGGCACATATTTTAACAGTGACTGGCTAACCAGTATTGGACAAACAAAGCTTGTCTCCTCACTAACCTGGAGCACATAACGTTACACTATTTTTTTCATATTGCAATCTAGGAAATATTAATTCGGTGGTAGGTTAGTAAATAATGATAATTAATAAACACTATAAAATTTACTTTGATAATTTTGACTGATTACTATGTTTTAAAATTATGGCTATTATTATGTTATAAACTTAGAAAAACATTATAAAATTTACTTTGATAATTTTGCCTGATTAATATATTTTAAAATTATGGCTATTATTATGTTATGCATGATATTATGTTTTAAACTTAAAATAAACACTATAAAATTTACTTTGATAATCATGACTGATTAATATGTTTTAAAATGATGGTTATTGTTATGTTATGCATGATTTTGGATGATAATTATTTGTAAACAAAAAATAAACTTTATAAAAAAAATAAATAAAATGAAGATAAAATAAACTTTAATTTGATAATTATGTTTTAAACTTAAAATAAATTTTATAAAGAAATAAAATAAAATGAACTTAAAATAAACTTTATAAAATTTAACTGATATTTTTGGCCATTATTGCGCCATTTATAAGTGTTCCTAATCATTATGTTATAAACTTTATAAAAAAATAAAATAAAATAAAATAAGTTTTATAAAATTTAATTTGATAATTTTGGCTGATTATTATGTTTTAATTTTGGCCATTATTGTGTTAGGTATAATTTTGGCTGATTATTATGTTTTAAACTTAAAATAAACTTTATGAAATTTGATATTATGATTTTGGCTGATTACTATTTTTACACATAAAATAAACTTAATGATGATTTACTTAAGTTAAATTATGTAGAATAAAAAACAAATTTAATATCGTGATTAATCATCTCAACAACTTGGAGAGAACTTCTATGTGCATTTTCTTAGAACCACTTGAAACCTTTACAATTTACTTTGTCCATGTTCAGATGGTTTGGTACTCTTGAAAATATAAGTATTCTTCATATGGTAACAATAAGATATAAAATTGATATATTTAAAGGGAATAAAAGGTCTATCTAATATAAATCTATTACTATAATATAGTAAGTCTATTACGCCATATCTGGTGTCATTATCATTACTGCTATGACGTTAACACAGTTTCCACAGGCCTCCGTTGTCAAATACGACGTTCTTATCACTGTGAACGATATTGCGACTTAGAATATTAATCTTTTGAACGGATGACCATAGAGAACCCTGGTTTTCTGCAATTACAACTATAAATAGATTAATGTATTATATAATATATAATACATATATATCATAATATGATATTATGAATATTATTAATGTATTTTATATTGTATAT
>NW_027105518.1:59121-84934 GCF_000696795.3 Halyomorpha halys
ATATATTACGTTTTCATCAAGTTTCATCGTTATAAACACCATGAGATTTTTCACTCAACCTCTTAAGACTTCCTTAAAATACTGTTGTTGGGATGAGGGGTTTTTCGCAGTTGAAAAACAATTATCTTCCCCGGAGTAGTAAAGTATTCGCTGGTTTGGGTAATAGAAAATAAAAAAAAAAAAAAAAAAAAAAAAAAAAAAAAAAAAAAAAAAAAAAAAAAAAAAACCGGAGTCGATCTCTTGCTCTCAAAATATGAAAGAACACATATATGCTTGCCAAAATTTTCAATTAACCTTTTAAAAGTCGAATTATACGGGACACCATGGAATATTAATTCAGCAAAGATGGTATTCACATTAATAAATAATAAAAATGGTATAATTGCTGAAATTAATTAACTAAGATGTCCATATCAATACTGATGGAGTTAGTGTGTTGTCATAAACTTGCAACTACGCTTTAATGAATTTATAATATATTTCAAAACAGATAACAGTTCAGTGTCTGAGCGCTATCTACAAGAGAAGCTTCCAGATCGTCATGGAAGGTTCTAGACGTGCATGATGCAACACTCGGCCGTACTTGCATGGATCTCCTGTCTTGCTTTTAATTCTTTAAGTTCTAAATTAAAGAATACATTATATAAAATAATAATTAAAAAACAATAATAACCAATAAAACTGAAATTCTGTTACTAAAAACTTATCTGATTCGGTGCCAAGGTCACAGGTCATTCCAGGATGATCTTCGGAAATTATTATTACTAGTTTAGTTCAAAATGGCGGCTAATTCGTATTTTTATAAGGTAATATCTTGCTCATTTTGGAAGACAGAGGAGAAATACGAAGTTACCTCAATTTTAATCTTTACCTAAATAACAGTCTAACTTGATGGTAATTTTATTTGGATTGAAGAAGATAGTTGACCATATGAAGTAGATTGTAGGAAGATAGTCCGGGTAGCGGTCAATAAAGGTATCAAAATAAGAGAAGGCTATTTATTATTAACCAACATTTAGCCCCTCTTTGCAAGGCTGTCAGAATGTACCATAGCGGACAACGCAAGTTATCAACAGCAGTTTAACTATACTAAATAGTAACTTTTTATTATTTATTAATAATGATAAATAATTGTCCTTATGTATAATAAATAATCATATTATAAATAATTATACAAAGAAATAACATAATTTACCCCTTAGACAACCAAAGTATTATGATAATTACATGTCTATTAGGCATTTGTGTAATACTAGTATAAGGAAACCAGAACCTTCTAAACCACTTTTCTAGGAACTTAGCATTTTAAATTTGGAATTTTCGTTTATTAAAACATCAACCATAAAAATATTGAAGGACAATAAATATGAAAAATGTTCATCTTCAATAAACACTCGCTTAAGTAAAAAATAAGCAAAAAAAAAAAAGATGGTCGGGGGTGCGGTCTGCAAAAAGAACATAAATAAACAAAAAATATTCATTTCCGATGTTTTGACCTGAGTTGCAGGTTTTCATCAGGACGGTTAGCAAGGAATCCTTGCTAAAAATCAAGATATGTAGAGTCATGTTTATGTTCTTTTTACTGACCACACCCCGACCATCTTCTCCAATTATTAATCTGCGGTCAAATATCTTCACTTCAGTAAAAAATATAATATCTAAAATATATAACTACTGCTTTAATGCAATGAAATAACTATACATTCAAATAAAATCGGTCAATAATCTGCGTTATGACTTAAAAACAAAAATTCATAAAACTATTTTCAAATATATCTCACAGAACACTTTTTGAACAAATAAATTAATACAAAAGACTTTAATTTTTTGGTGTAAAAAGAATACTAAAGGAAAGTACATGTCAATAATTTAAGCATCAAACTAATATTATGTATCAAATTTGAAATGTATTGTCAATATTTATCGAAATTTTAGAATTGAGTGACCTGAGTTCAACCAAACCTATAGCTCGAGTTTCACTCATTAGAGGTCAGTAGTTTTCCGTAAAAAAAGCAACAAAAAAAAAATAATGTAGTTCTAAAACTAAGTCCAATCATATAACTTTGTAATAAATTGTAAAAAGGTTTAAAACAAATAAAAGGGAAATAAATTAATTATGGTTTACCGTATAGCAATCACTTTCATCCTTAATTTTTAAATTTAAGCATGGGTTTAATATAGCGAATATGCATTAAAATTTATGGTAAACAATCGTCGAGGCTTGGTAAATGACATAAATATTACAATTTAAACAATGTAAATTTTAGGCATAAGAAAAAGTAAAAACTAGTGAAAAAATAACAAAAGAAAAAGTCGTAACTATGGATACTTTTTACAGGGTGAAATGTATGTTTAGAAAATATTAATTTTCGCTCGCGTTAGTGAAAAATGATCTGGAGTCGCTACCACTTGAAACTGCGTCCAAGAATTCTAGACATGAAATGTTTGCTCATGACTCAAACCTTTAAATGTTTTGAGCTGATAATAAATTAATGTGAGTCATTTATACCATTGTGAAATTGAATCCTAGGTACATATAACTCAATAAACAATTGTCAGCCACAGTTGATTCGGGGGCTTTAGCTAATATGCGGTAGACAGGTACTGAGTAGGAACCTAAACAGCGGGTTGCAGATACGTGATATGTTTTTTTTAAAGCATTTTCTTGCGACTTCGCGTTCGCTGAACATTAATTATAAGATTTGAATTTTGTATGAAACATTCTGCTTCAATTTTTAATTCAATGTTTATGTTCGAAAAATGCTAGGTTTTAGAGTCGTAAACAAAAAAGTGAACATTTTGGCGAAATCGGAAACCTGAAATTCGAAATTTTTTTTTTTGATAGATTTATTTATTGATAGATATTACAATCTGCCACACAGTTGTGGGCAATAGGTAATATTGATGAATACTAAAATAAAAAAATTAAAAAATAATATAAATAAGTAAAAAATAAATAAAAAAAAATGAAAAAAAAATGAAATAAAAAACTCTCTTAAAATACATACAAACAAAAGAATAGACAAGATGAACATAATCAGACTATCTGTATGAAAAATAAATAAATAAAATAACATAATGATAAAATAATAATTCGAAATTAGCCACTCAAAAAACATGTTGAATTGCCGAAAAAAAATATTATAGTTTTTTTCCAGAAGGTACTAGAGGGGCTAACTAAGGGAATAATTGCTAAAACTAAGGGAAACTAGGGCAAGTTTAGTTATAGTAATTATTTTTGACCCTCTCCTAGCTTTTTGGATCACGGAACAAGAATCAGAGATTAGCTAATAGATATTTTTCCAAGAATACTTTTTTTTTTTTGTTTTTGCAAAAAATCAAATAAAAATTTTGGCACATATTTTAGTTCATTCTTGCAGCCTAGCGGTTGATCACAGAGATAAATTTGACCAACGTGAAGTGTAGGAAAGTTAGTTTACTTTAATTTTATAAAGTGAGTTTTTCTCTAAAAAAAAAATAGTTTTCGAGAAATAGGTAAAAATGATGTGCTACATTTTATTTTATTTTTTTTTCAAAATAAAGTACCTAGAAAAATATTTGTCAGTAAACTTCAGATACGTGTTCAGAGACGCAGAAACATGTGGGCGTTGAAAAAATTACAGCAAAATTTTCTACTATCTGTCTTTTTTTGTCCTTCTTTGACTGGACTAAATGGAAACCTATGTAAGTTAGTCAAAGCTTAGAAACGAGCAAATATAATAAAGGGAAATCTTACAGTCTTTCGAACGTCTGAATTGGTGTAACATGAACATTAAAGTGGTGGTCTTATTTTGGAAATTGAAATTCTCAAGCATAAAATCACAACACGTATTACGTCTTTATATGCACTAATTCAGCGCCTCTTTCAATAAGGTGTGCCTCACCAAGATAGTTTATTATTTAGTTAGTTTTGTTATTAAAGTACTTTTTTTTTTTTTTTTTTAGCAGTTATCGTTATAGGAAATATAAAGAATAAAAAACGTGAAATAAATAATAAATATGAGGAGATGGTTGGGAGTTTGGTCAGAAAAAAAACACAAATAAGTTAAAAAAACTTATTTAAATAGTACCAACGTCACTTAGATTCCCGATCACCTATAAGTAGCCCTGACGAAGGCTGGAAATTCTGGCCAAAACGTTGGTACTATTAAATAAGTTTTATTATACATATTTTTGTTTTTTTCTGACCACATCCCCTATCGTCTTCTCCTCATTTTTATCATTTATTGCACGTTTTTTATTCTATATCTTTATCATAAATTATGAGTTGCAAGAATGTTAAAAAGCTATCTAAAAGCTGTAATGGTATTCTTTTTTGCGCTAAATTATTTGAATTTTTCAACACACTGACGTATTAAAATGATAATAATATTACACAAACGTGGCTGTCATAACGAGATATGTCACTTTATTAAATAAAATATTAATACATAAATTTAATATACAAATAGATATTATTTATGTAATATAAATTAAATTACCAATGCTTATGTTTATTTGTGCTTGAGGAAAAAATTAAGGTATATTTCGGCTTGATATCTTTTTATTTTTCACATCTCTGTAAATAGCAACAAGAGCACTTTTAAATTTTATCAAATTGCATTACAATGTGAATCAAAATTATTATCATTCCTATTATTATAAGTCTATCTAAGCTTGTATTTATAATTAATTTATCTGATTTTTTTAGCGAATATTTCAATTGAATATTCCTTACAGGATGTGTCGAGAATATGTGGTCTGATGTTCTTATCGTGGTCAAGGCTCATCCTGTCACAAGTAAAATTCTTGCGTTTTTTCCGGTATCTCATGGAAACCGGTTCTTTCACATTGATAAGAATTATTATCATACAATGAATGGCTATGTATAATCATAAATTATCAGATCATCAATTATCTGTATATAATTTTGTGTTCCTTTATAATTTTGAAAACGTTAAAAGCTCGTAAGTCTAAGAACTATTGATTTTCTTTCTTGGAGAAACTGAAACCTTAATACTACCATAAAAAGTCTATTTTGTGAAGTCACGACTACATAGTGCAAAGTCTTCTCTAGGAAAGCAATTCATTTACTGCAGAACTGACAGCAATTTATCTGGGGTTGCGGGAGGCCTATTATAAAACAAACAAAAATAATATTTCACTTTTCACAAATTCCATGAGCTCATTGACACTATTGAAAAACGTATATGCAACCGATCCTGTCGTATTACTCATATTCCAAATTATCTTCAAATTAATGTGTACAGTTTTGTTCATCTGGATACCATGAGACAAGGACATCCCGGGCAATTGTAAAGCTGACCAAGCGGCAAAAGCTGCGTCATTGATCCCGCCATCTGACTGCTTAGATTATCCTCACAACGACCTTAATCCTTTCATAACAATACAAATATTAAATAAATAGCAGGAAACTTGGACCAACACCACAGAAAACAAATTAAGAGAAATTAAGAGTACAGTACATCCCTGGAAGACATCAACCCAAAGTTGCAGACAACATGAAGTAATACTGACCAGACTACGAATTGGACAAACTTGACCAACCCATGAATACTTACTGTTAGGAACATATAGACCAATATATAGACTGTAACGTTCCACTAACCGTTAAACACATACTGGCAGACTGCAAGCATTTGATAGACACCGGACTGCCATTTCATTTGGCAATTTTATTAAACGATATTATATCTCATATTCCAGAAATATTTGATTACCTACAGAAATCAAATATGTACGAACATATACAAATAGTTTAATTTTTTGGTATTTGTATCACATAAATTAATTTCACTTATTGTTATCGAATTAAAATATATATATGTATTTTTTTGTTCCTTCTATCTCTTAATTTTATTTTATTCATATATATTCCTCAATATAAATAATTACTATTAAATCAGTTTATATACTCTAGTGTAGATATGACGATATTAGGAATGAATCCATTAAGTCGGTCAGCTAGACAAACATCACCTTTCGCTGTATTGCCTTATATTAGATTAAAAAAAAGTCTATTTTGAAATCAGAACTCGCATTCAATAGAGGGCCTGTCTAATTACAATATTTTAATCACTGCCGACACTCTTGGAGTAGGTCACACCTCGATGAATGGTTTGATCTATACTCCAGAAAAAGTAACAGCCGAAATCAAAGGTGGTTGCCACCGGCACTTTAAAGGTGGATCCACATGTTGGCCGCTCGCCATGGATCGGAGGCTCGTACAAATGCTCGACAAAGTGCGGACCATCCACATGTCAGTGTTATTCAGAGAGGCAAACATGGAGGACGTTGAAGTGATTTCAGCAATTGCCCTGGGATTATATTATTTTTATTACAAAAGAAAAAAAGAAAATGAAAGAAAACGTAAAATACGACAAAGAAGATGGTGGATGACAACAATTCACAAAAATCGGACTAGATAAGCTTAAAATTAAATAAAAATTAATTAAATTCATATTTTATTTTAACTTTCATAATTGTGCGGTTGTATATATAATCTTGTAAAAAATGTTTACAATGGAAGATTAAATTGTAAAGATATACTAATACGTTTATTCTTCTTCCTGTATAAAGAATTAACCTATTGGGTATTTTGTTATTGAAGTTAACGTATTGTATTAACTATTTCAGCCTGTGGGACTGAAAGTGGTGCAAGTCATTTTTTATTTATTGTAAGAATTTCAATTGTTTATAAATGTTATTAAACGATGTATTTAATTAAGAAATATGTTATTTTAGTGCATATTGTGTACTTAAACAACATATGAAAAGTGACAGCTCTCAGGGCCAACCAAGCCAAGCCACCCATCCACATGCTCACGTATGTCTGAGTTCGCCATGGCTCGGCCAACATGTAGAGGCCCCTTAAGATATGCAGTCTTCCAGATTATAGATGGGGCTTTCAAATTATTTTCTGAACAACTTTGGGTTATCAACAGAAATAAGCAACATTAATTGAATGTTAAGATCATTTCTTATTGTATATTCGATAAACAACTAATATTAAAAAAAAAATTAAGCGAAGTAATTTTTTTTTTTTTTAATTTTTGATTAACACTATCATGAATTACTTCTTTAAAGTCTATTTATTTAAGTGCATCAGTTCTATCAACATTAGAGATATTCTGCTCAATCTTTCTTGAAGCAATCGTAGTCGATTCCCCATGGATCATGGGGACTTTTGCGTAAAGATTACATTCGTTATACGAGAGAAGAAGAGAAGTGCCCTTCAAACCTTCGAATCCCCGTATTTCATCACTTCCTTATCAACCCAAATACAAAAAAATTTAAATTTAGCTTCTGGGTTTCAACTGAAATTTGTAAATGTAAAGAAGATTTTTGCTTTCTTTATATTCTTTTGGATTGCTACCCACGGGAAGTTTCTCCACAAGTCTGTACATGCCATTGTAACGCTAATATCTAATTTATTGATAAATTGATTTAATAAATTGGAGCTATAACTTGTTTAATAGTGTTCGATTAACTTATAATTTGTTTAATAGTGTTTGTATAGACCTGTAAGCTTACTACCAATCCCCTCATAAATTTTTGAAAAAATCCTAAAACGTATCCTATGGATAAAAACTGAAATAACTATGGGACAAACAGACGTTATGTATTGTAAAAAATATAAACCAATTAGGAAAAATGGTACAACATAAATAAATTTGGCTTGAAACGGCATGTAACTAATTTCTAAATGCTTGGAAGAGATAGTTTCCTTTCAAGAAGTGTAAAGATCTATTTTAGTATTTTAAATTGCTTTCACATTACTTGCTTCGCTGAAATTATATATGGTTAATTAAGCTTAGAAAAATATTTATAGATTAATGTTTGTCAATACTCCTAGTTTCACTTTATATTGTCGGAATAATTTCTATAATAGGGACTATTAAATGTTAGTATTGTTATTTGCAGAATGTGACTACCTAATATAAGCCGTTATTTATTTAGCCGATTACAGATAGGGATGTACGTTGACTCCACGGAACAACATCAATAAGAGCCGATGCTATCATTACCTAACATGCAACACAGACCAGTCATCGGCCATGCTGAGGAGATTCGAGTCCGTACTGGCAACAGTCTTTATTTTCTCCATGGTCTTCGGTACTTTTCCGATGAAGAGATACCCTGGGATGTCCTACCGATTCTCCTGGAAGTTGTACGGCTACTCTATAGTGCTTGGTCTCATCGCCTGCATCGAGGGCACTTATTGGATGATTGCTGAAATCCAATACTATTTACACTCCGCATCCATCATTATTTCCAGTATAGTTTTCTGGTTCAATATCTACACTTGGGTGTCGGTTCTTATCCACTACTACCTCCAGAGGGAAAACCTATCCAATATCGTGTCTCGGCTGTACACTATTCACTGCAACATCGGGATCACCTCTTATAGACGTCGTTACGCTGTTAGTCTCATCTTCCTGACACTGTTCAATGCCATACCCAGTATTTGGTATGTAATCGAAGATGCTGAATACTTCACAGACATCTTCTTCGTGAGTACATACTTCCTTTTTGTAAACATCCCAGTGATCATGGCCTGCCAGTACTCAGTTCTAATGGGCCTCCTTACCGATCAGTTGGCTTTTTTGACAAAACAGCTCTGTCTACCAATGTTCAGTTTTGATGTTCGTCAATTGGTCGAGAACCACCATGCCCTCTGTATTCTGGCTGATCGCATCAATAAGGGCTTTAATATTTTCCTACTTCAAGCCACTGCCATCCCATTCGTCGTTATTGTGGTCAACGTTTACATAATTGTCGTTTGTATTGTGAAACCAGAAGAGTTTGCTGACGAGTCCAAGCTACTGACGTCTGCACTGGAAGCCTTTGTGAACGTAGGGATAATAGTGGTAATAGTTACTGCAGCTAAGGGTGCTGAGGAGAGTGCAAGTATCTAGTTATTTACAGTACTTATTTATTAACTTGGAAAATTATCTAGTTTTGTGAGTTAGGGAAAAAAATAAACTTTTTTAACGTTTTGAAAAAGCCACAATTTTTCATCTTTTCTAACTGTTTGTCAAACTCATCAATTTTGACTAGTAATTACACATAGTTTTCATAAATCAAACATTGGGGTGAAATGGCTGTTTTTTTCTTCTGGGCTTTTGGACCAACCGTAGGTAAGGCGTGCCACCAAATGAAAAAGATTTTTTTTTTTTTAATTGATTTTATAAATCCTTCATATTTATATGATTTATTTATAAATATTGCGAATCAAATTCCACTTGAACCAGGACAATTTTTTCAAATTTCTAATCAAATATATATTGACTAAACTAATATTGACATACACATGTCAATAAATATCTGTCCTCATGTCATTTTTGGAATTCAAAACAAAAAAAGAAGGATTTCTGTTCTCATTGGCCTGAAATCAAACATAGAGCTTTCAATTTTAGTATTATATTTTTTTCTTCAGAAATTGGCTTGATGAAGAAGCTCTTAGAGATAAAAGGCCGATAAAAATTTTGGAATAAAAACTTTATTTTTCGATTTTTTCGAAAATTCGTGTTTAAGAGTTTCTTAAGGTCCTAAAAACGAATATCATATTGAAAGGTTAGTCGTTCCGAATTGTTTCAATATAGTACTGATATTGAAGCACAGAGAGTATATGCATATGACAATATCATAGATAATCAAATTGCCTAAAAGAAAAAATCAAATAAATTGGAAGGTTTGTTGAAAATTAAACACCCAAATTCTCAAATAGAAAAAAGTCTATTTTCAAATAAAAATATCTGTTTCATCCCTCATAACATTTATTGTTTCAATTTATGTTACCAAACCACATATTAAAATATTTTTAAATGTTCAGATTTAACTGAACACAATACTTTATATCAAACTATCAATAGTGTTCATTAAATCTATATACATCCTCAAATACAACAATAGCAAAGCATTGCTGGGTCAGTTAGTATTAAGTTACAATTAAAAAGTTGACTATGAAAAATATTTTTTTTTATTTTCTTTTTAAACAATTTTGATCTCTTTTCTCTCAACTTTATTCTTTTTAACATCCGACGTTTCGACCTCTCAGGTCATTCTCAAGGATTCCTTATTCTGTCTGTATTCCTTTTCTTTCCTTAAATTCATTAATGCCGGCTAATTGCCTTTGTCCCAATATTTTCTTCTATTAAATTATTTCCTAAATTTAAAACATTGCAATAACAACTTTTATGTTCTTTAACAAACCCCAAACAGTTACTGTTAGGGGTTTGTTAAAGAACATAAAAGTTGTTATTGCAAACTGTTTGGGGTTTGTTAAAGAACATAAAAGTTGTTATTGCAATGTTTTAAATTTAGGAAATAATTTAATAGAAAAAAATATAGGGACAAAGGCAATTAGCCGGCATAAATGAATTTAAGGAAAGAAAAGGAATACAGACAGAATAAGGAATCCTTGAGAATGACCTGAGAGGTCGAAACGTCGGATGTTAAAAAGAATAAAGTTGAGAGAAAAGAGATCAAAATTGTTTAAAAAGAAACTAAACCACTCTCAAACAACTATAATAATAAAAAATAAATCTAATTTTTTTTTATGTTAATGTTCTGTAAAATATAATTTTATGTTTTAATTTTATTTTTCAGGCTATGAGCTTCAATGTTCAACTCTGGAATAATATATTGATAAGCAGAACACTGGGAAAAGATGTAATTATTATAATAATTGTCTGATACAATAATGCCAAAGGCGTTGGTGGTTTAGTCGCTCTATGAAAAAATCAAACATACTCCTTAACAGAGAATATGAGTATCCTAATTGATCATTTGAACTTCAGTAAGGACATTCGACTCCATATTAAGCGACTAAGCGACCATCGGCATCGCCCTGTCGTGCTACCCTTTTCCACCTTTAGCTTGGACGCGGAATTAAAAAATTCTCCTGAGTCCAAAAATCAATCAGACCTGAAAAAATATTTCAAAATAACATTTTTCTTTATTATAATAACTTTATGTTGTGTTCAGTAAAATGAGATGAAATTATTCTAAATAAATAATACTTCTGATATCAAACATATTTAGTCATCAATGTTTCGGGGTTCTTCTCCCATCTTCAGAACCAAAAATAAGTTGAATATCTTATAATATTGATACCTTTGTTTTAGGGCACACATTTCTTATTAAATACGTATTAGCTTTTTTTACTTATTAGTAGTTACACTATCTTTTTGATTTTTAATGCTAGTTCTATATTTCGTCTTAAATTAAAATATTTTATGGAGAGCTCTACTTTAAGAATTTTGTTTTTACATCAAACACTGTCCAACTTAACTGGCTGGACTCTTACTCTTAACTTTTATCTCTTTAAGGCCTCCCATCAATTATCACTGATATGTTATTGCTCAAGATCATTCCTTGTTTTTAAACTAATAATAAAATATGATTAGTTAATTAGTTACTGTTTTAACTGTAATTTGTTTATTATTTCAGGATAATTTATATTCATGTCTTTTGTAACATTTTTATAGCTAACCATATTTTTAATATATTTTCTTCTTACATATTTACATATCTTACATACCCTGCATTAATCTTCAATTTTTGGTAATTTATTTATTTTCTATAATCATACAATTTTTAAAATAAAATCTGCGATGTGCTAGTCCTGTTATCTTAGAATTTTATCAATTATCTTCTCGTTGATTTAAGATAGTTTTGAATTTTTTAGGGTTGAAGGTTTAGAGGTTATATACATTTATTTGGTTACAATTCTAGAAATTTATTTTCATATAAAATTTTTTTTATCAATTTTTTTTCCTTCATGTTGCAGAAATATATGTTCATTGTGTTCATATTATATATACCCAATTTCATGAAATGATAAGTATACATGTTGAATATTTTATTTATTTTTTCTGTTAATTTCATTGAATAGGAAGGTTTTTTGACAAAAGTATCTAATATAAAATGAAAACCTAATATAAAAAAATTATATTTTTCTTTTGAATTAAGTTACAACGATATTTTGCTTTATAAAATATTATTAATGATAATATTATAAAAATAATATTAATGATTATTTCTTCTCGTAATATCTTGGGATTAAGTACCCCATGAGTTACATATACCTTTTCATTGACGGTTTTTGTGTGCAGGATGACCTCAAGATTTACGTGTTCATGAAGAACAGCATCCAGCAAACAGCTTTCGGATTTTACAAGCTTGATTACTCTCTGCTGACTGCGGTAACGAACAAATCATAGATCTATTGAAATTTGAAAGTTATATGTTTAAGGTGAAATAACCATTTATAATTAATTTTTGAAAAAAAACGATGTTCATGAAATGTTGCAGATGACTACTGGTGCGTTGACTTACGTGATTATTCTTGTTCAGTTCACATTGCTTCGATGAAAACATCGAGATGATATGTTCTTTCTTCAAATGAGACTTTGCATACCTGAATCAATCAACTCTATTTCAAAATAATCTGTGCCTGATTGTATGTGAACACTCTAGTTCAAAAAACAAAAGTCATATGAAACTGAAATAGAATATTTAAGGCGGGATATGGGGTGGGATCTACCTGAAACTGTTTTGATAAAATCGACAGAACAAAAGTGACACTTTATATAATCGACTTTATTTTTTGGTAATCTCTAAAGTGGCTGTAGTGATTTTGACTAAACTGGGCATATAAATGTAAAATTAAATAGTCTTCATTCGCACGATCTAATGAAATAGTCTTTAACATAAGCTTATCCCCATTGACTGAAAATGAAAGCCAAATTTTCAAAGTTGCTTTTTCTGAGGTATCATTAATTTTGTTTGTTTAAAATAATTAACCATTTCACATTTCAATTGGAAATTAAAACTGGATAATATAAACTATGAAAGGATTTGGTTATTAACTTAAGGGGACAAAAGAAAATATATTTCTTCCATGTTTAAAACATATTTTCGGAAATAAGAATGGTAATATTTAATAATTAGACTTATTATATACCGTTGGAAAGCCAAAGGTACTGATTTTTTTCAGACAAAATATTTATAACAAAAATAATATAAATAAACACGTAACATATTATATAATTTATATGTTGTATTTCAGTTCAGTTGCAGTTATTATTATATAGCTTAGTTGTTATTTAATAGATACAAATATTTTTTCAATTTATTACATATAATAAAGTATTTTCAAAGTTTTGATTGTTCCGTTTTTATCAGCTATAAAATTTGATTCCTAATTATAAAATGCGTATCTTATTTAAATACGATTAAAGGTAAATAAATTAACTTTTTAGACTTAGCTATTCTGGAAGTTAGTTATGTAGAATACATTAATAATATGAATACGAGAACAATACAATCTCGAAACGTCTTTAAAATATATATTGGAAAAAGATAGTTGACCTTATGAAGTACATTGTAGGAAGATAATCCGGGTGGCAGTCAATAAAGGTATCAAAATAGTAAAAGAAATCTTTTTATTGTTATCCAACGTTTCGTCCCACTTTGCAGGGCTTCGTCAGGGCTAAATAAAAAACAAGATACAACCATTATAAAGTTGACCAAAAATTAAAATAAAAAAACATTTCGAAACAATTGTTATGTTTATATAGTATATAAAAAAATAAATAATAATAACAATATAAGGAACTATACGAGTAGGATAAGATGTACTTCCACATTTATCTCATATATTTATCTGTTTTAATATTAGGTAATAGATTCTAATCTATCGAGAAACATCTATGTTTCTGTCAGTTTGTTCTATCGATATATTATAAAAAATCTTTCCCTTCCTAAGGGTTAGCGTAGGAAGGGAGGACATATTATATATGACTTTTCTCAATCGCCGCTCTGTTCAATCTCAGAGTTGATTTCCCCCATGTTTATTGTTTATTTTATTAATATCTCCCTTTTACATATTACTATACCTGGTCTATATCATATTTACTTCATCTATCTGTTCTACCGTTGTAAAAGGTTTACCTCTTTATCATATTTATAACTATTTTTAATGAATATTCTCCTACAATTTATTAGTCTAGATTTGTATTTAGAACTTTATCCACACCTGGTTTTATTTATTAGTAATTTGTTTCCAGTCAACCTACATGTATACTTCCTTATATTGTTATTATTATTTCTTTTTTATATACTATATTTACATAACAATTGTTTTGAAATGTTTTGTCAGTTCTATAATGTTCGTATCTTGTTTTTTTCATTTAGCCCTGACGAAGCCATGTAAAGTGTGGCGAAACGTTGGTTAACAATTTATTTTACTATTTTGATACCTTTATTGACCGCCACCCGGACTATCTTCCTATAATTCAAAATATATAGTCATTTGAGATTGACTGAACCTCAAAATACTAATGAGTGTGTATGTAAAGCATTAATTGAGATTATGCACAATTATGTTTCTGTAGGTCCTTTAAAAAAAGTATTTTCCCATGTATGGTGATACAAATCAGCAGAGTGCCCTATTTCGGCCGATCACTGGATTGAATAATTCCCCACTAAATATATAAATTATGCATGCTATTCATTCATGGTGTGCATCGAATCTGTAATTATTATGCAATGTAGAGACACACTACCAATACAGGTTGTACATACTTCATAGTTTTAAGTCTTCAGAACAATCGTTACAACCTTGATTACGCTGGGTGAATCCACAATCTGCAAACCAGCGAGTTAAGAAGTGGTCCAGTAACTATGACGCATAAAACGTACACACTCAGTAGGTAAGTTGCTTTATTGTAAGCCTTCATGTTTCACACCTCTGTTAAGTTAAAACATTAGCTTACATTCAATGGATTGTAAATAATTTTATTGTAATATATCCTAAATACTATAATACTATAATAGAAAAGATTCTTTTGGGATAAAATTAAAAAATAAGGCTTATTGATTTGCACAGTTCAATAATTTCACTTGTTCATTGCCAAAGTTAAGACAACGTTTAGCACATGTAGTAAATAACAAAACAATATTTCTTCAGTATAAAAAGTATTTACTGGTATTTTACGTTTTAGACATGAAGGAATAAAATTAGTTTCATGCCTGTCGGTCGGTAGTTAAATTTTAGGATGGACAAAATCGATCAAACCGTTACTCCGATTTTATAAAATTCTCAGAGATTGTGAGGATATATAGTTGTTACCTAGTGTGTCCCATATTAATTTAATCAGATTTTGCCATCTTCTTGCACTTATTCAAAAAATTTCTTTTCTTTCTAGATAATCCTAGATTGGTTCATTCGGTAGGTGTTATTCGACAAACCATTATCAACCTTAAAATAAAGGAGATTGCTTGTTCAGTAGTAATTTCCAGAAAATTCCATATTTCACCGAAGAAAATAAAAGGAGGGAAAAAAAGAGATAAAAAACTAGGTCCGTCAACATTTTGTAGATTACAGACAGCTAGTTTCCAAATAATTTCATCCGACCAAACAAAGCTAAAGGCTTATTTACGTTTAATACTATTTTCTTAATCACGGAAGAATCATTTAAAGTATTAAGGATAGATTGGCTTTCATATTTGTTTCATCCGAATGTACATTTTATTCGGTTGAGGATAATTTGAGTATGAGACTTATCAACTTTTGATAAAAAAAACTTCTGTCACCGGTTCCTGGAAGTTATGTTCAACCCACAATCAAGATGCAGCGAATGGTATAAATTTATAAATCCAATTCCACTTTCCACTGTGCATTCAGCAGCACTCATTTTGTTTGCACTGTTTTTCTTCTTGTCCTGCATATTTAACTGATCTGAGCATAATTTTACCAGCAGATCTTTTAGCTCGACGACAGTGCCGCGGAGAATATCCTTTGCTCTCTAGTGCCACCCACTGTCGTATTGTTCGGCCTCTAGTCGATATACTTCTGTCCAGTTCATTAATCAGTGCACATGATATTAATACAATTTCCATGCATATAATTATTCTATTCGGTCCTGTAGAAGGCTTTTGCAGATCTTCTACAATGTGCTAATGAGAATTTGATCATGATTGTTTACAATCAGCTTATCAATTTGTTAGCTTGTGAAACAGCCCAGTTCAACTAATCTTTTGCCAAAAAAACATTATGTCAAAACTTTTTTCCCCAAGTCTATAGATTCGAAGATAGCTATCGTATAGAAGCATATTAATGCCCTAAATGTTGATTGATGATTTATGAGATAAAGTAAACAAGAGTATATGGGAAAGCCTGCTAATCGATGAGTGAAGTTGCTGATCCTATCGCTAGCTTGCTCTCATTGTCAGTGTTTCAGCCATGCTAGGTCGATTCGAATCAATTCTACAAGCAGCTCTCATCGTCTCCCTCGTCTTCGGAGCCTCCCCTCTCAAGAGGGTTGAAGGGATGTCCTATATATTCTCCTGGAAATTGTACCTCTCATCTATAGCTATAGGCATCCTTGCCAGCGCCGGGGGAATCTTTTACATCCAGAAATACTTCTGGAGCTCTCTATCCATGGCCACAATCATGGATATCTTGATATTCACATGCTCTATCTGCACCTGGATTATAGTCTTCCTCTTGTTTTTCGTCCAGAGGCTTGAACTACCCGCGATAATATCCGAACTCTATGCGACGCATAATCGAATCGGAAGAGTTTCATACGGAAGGAAGTATTTGTTGAGCATGGTATGTATGACAGTTGTTAATGCTGTACCGCAGATATATCAGTTGGTGGCAGGAAAGTTCTCATGGTGGAAGATCTTGGAATCGACATTATTTTACTTGTTCTATAACATTCCCGCAGTGGTCGCTGGGCAGTACTCCGTCCTCTTGAATCTCCTTAGTGACCAATTGGCCTCCATCTCGAACCTACTCAGTTCCTCCAAGTTCAACCTAGAAGTTCAACACTTAGTCGAGATCCACTTTTCCCTTTGCTCCCTCGCTGCCCGGATCAATCAGGCCTATGATATCTTCCTTCTTCAAACTGTGACACTTCCTTTTGTCGCCGTCATTATGAGGACTTATGTGAACATAATATATATAGTCAAACCCGGTGAGTATTCATTTCAGAAGATGATAGCTTCCGTTCCGGGTCTCATTGTGAATTGTATCATGATCGTAATGGTTGTGTCAGCTGCTAGAAGGGCTAAAAATTGTGTAAGCTAGCTTAGTTTATTTACAGAACTTTATCCAACTAATTAAGAAATTTTAATTTCATATAAGTACAAAAACAGGTAAGAATAAGTCATTAGAGGATATTAGTACACTTAATTAGCTGAAAAATAGAAAAAAATGTGAAAATTATGGAAAAAGTGTGGTTGTAGTATCATATGATATTTACATAGATACAAGTATCTATAACAAAAAAAAAAGTGTGTCCTGAAATTGAAAAAAATCTTATTTAGTTAAGTTATAATAAAACATTTTTTTATTGTTTTAAATACGTTTTTGAAGGTTTTTAACAAAGTTTGGCAAAAAAAAAAATTTACAATAAATAAAAATGTTAGAGGCCGGTCAGAGTAAAAAAATAATGAAATAAACATTTTTATTTTTGTTTTACTTGCTGGAATATAGGATACAGGTCTTCAAATTTCAGCGTCCTATACAAAGTCCTACAATTACACAAACTTGACAATTAAATATTTGACACCGGTTTAATTATCCGATTACAGTGCTGAAGATGTACAAAATAGCTTTAATAGTAGTGTTGTCAAACAAATAAAAATTGTTTATTTTATATTGTTTTATTATAAATTCTGATGATTTATTATTTGAAATTTCCATTACTTAAAATAGATAATAAGAATAACATGAAATAATTAAAACAAGATTATTTAATTTTTTTTTATTTTTAGTTTAACAGCTTAATAATGAGGTATTAAGATGGATTCTTTTGATATTTATAAATATGCTTCCTAAGGGATCAGAATTCATAATTATTTATAAATTATATATATATAGGATTTTATTTCACTATTACTTTTTAATCATTTTCCATTTGTGATGTAATCTTTACATGAAAATTGTTGGCCTTGGAGAAGAAAGTGAGAAATTTTTCGGACTAAAAAGGGCTCCTGTTTCATCAGTAAAAATAGATGGTTGAGAGAGGATGCATTGAGTCCTCTCCTGTGTTTCTGGATAGAGAAGAAAATTTAATTGAGCATAAGGAAGAAGAGGAAAGGTAAAATGGATTCAATGACCATGATACCAAACTGTATCGAAAAACTTTTCAATATTGTTGAAACTGACAAAGCAATTTATTTTCTCTATGTAAGTGCATCAACTACCAAAGGTACAAAATATATAATATATATAAATATATATAGATTTATAAAGTCTGAAAACTGATTAAACCGTGTAGCTAAAATATCAGAATGTATGCACTCGACCAAAATTATAGCCTGCTAAAATGCTTGTAAGACGAGTGTTAGAAAACTAAGTAATGTGGTAATATCAATCAATATTATATCAAACTTATTTAAAAAGCTGAAATAAGATTTTATAAAACTGATATAATATTAAGTTTTAATTAAATTTATATTTCAGGCTAAAAACTTTAATCTACTGCTCTTCGACGCATTGATGACCAGTAAAAGTTTAGGAAAAGATGTAATAGTTTTGCATATTTTATAGTATTTTCTTTTTATTTGCTTATCTTTAATTATATTTACTATTATCGTTGTAATACTTGAGAATAAACTTTCAGAATAACCTGCGCTCTTACGTAGCAATGGATTACAATATAAATCAGAGTGCTTGCGGTATGTTCTCCTTGGACTATCCACTTCTGACGTCCGTAAGTTGCTTTTTATTTTAATCATTATTTTCTATCATCATTTTCACAGTTCTAACTTTCAAAAATTAATTTCATATTAATCAACAGATCCACAAATATATGCATTATATTCAAATACGTTTAATTCAATACAGTTTTATTATATATTTTAGATGATGGCGTCAACAGCAACATACGTAATACTCCTGGTTCAGCTTACGTGGCTTCAATAGTTCTCTCAAATAACGGTGAAGAAAGGAAATACTAACATTTGAGTTTATGAAATCAGTGTTTAATAAAAGATCCATGGAACCTGAAAACTAATAAATGGGCCATAGATACTTTTTGTAAATCATAATGACCCATTAAAATTAATTATATAAAAAAAAGGTTAAAAAATGTGCCAAATGGTTAGATTTTATGAAAATTATATAGTATAATAAACAGTTTACGAACGGTAGACTGAAGTATAGTTTTATTAACATTAAATAAATATGTAATTAACATCTTTATGATTTTACTAAATTAAACAAATGTTACACTGGTGTAATATTTATTTGAATCCAAAAATATATATTTTTTTCTTGGCGATTGATATTATCATTGTTATCCTGATAAGCTTTCCTCTTGCTGTAAAAAAATATATAATGAATTATGTTTGAATAAATTAAAATAGTAAATGTAACATAACTCTCATCATTATTGTAATTTGATAACAAATATATTTTTTTAAATAAAAATTACTGATACCTCGTATATTAAAGAGTTAGGGTAGTTCCCAAAATTTATAAGTTTTAGAATGAATCTTATTATTTTTGATTACCGGAGATGTCTAGTGAGCAAACTAGAAGAACAAAGGTCCCAGATTAGTTTCAGGTAAATTCAATTGAATCATAAAAGCTATAGATTGGCAAAGAAACAGATTCAATTATGGGCTATTACTTAACCCGATGTATTCTATTATAATCTTCACTAATTATTATTATTTATAATTTAGAGGATTATTCATTATTCATTCAATATGTTTTGTTACTGACCAAACTATTCACAAAGACAACTATAAAGTTCACGGTTAC
This sequence comes from Halyomorpha halys, assembly GCF_000696795.3. NCBI lineage: Eukaryota > Metazoa > Arthropoda > Insecta > Hemiptera > Pentatomidae > Halyomorpha > Halyomorpha halys. The sequence goes on from NW_027105518.1 coordinate 78,911, forward strand.
TCTTCTCTCCGAGGTCAAAAGAAAGGTCGAGACGATTTCCTCTGAGTCATCAGGGGATGATCAGAATTGTCCTTTTTTTTTTTCAAATCATTTTATTTATTGTTTTGCTTAAATATATATGTATATATATATTTGTGACTGAAAAAAAGTAAATAAATAAAATTCATCCAAAATAATTAAAAATTTTAGAAGCAAAGAATTACATCTTTAAATCTACATGTAATTTGGTCCGCTTCCAACATTAATCGAAAGAAATTGACTTTAACCACAATAACTATATATTAAGAAAATAAAATTGTCTTTGGGATAGAAACGGAACTAATTAAAGTTTTTGTATCTAAAAAATTCTGTAGTTTCAGTTCAACGAACCAGCAGTACTCAAACTGTAATTTCATCTTCATTTTATTGTATTAAAGAATTTTAGATCTTCTAATAAACATTTGATTTACGTTTTATCTTGATTGATAGTTAATACTAACTAACATGAAGATATCAGTGTAACGACTTGAAATTGGAATTTCAATGCTCATGAAAGAGGAGAGGCCTAAAACTTATGAAGGAAACACAATTTTACAATTGCCATAAGTGATAAAAAAAATTGCTCTTTTGAAACAGTCACGGTTAAGTTGCCTCTCAAAGTAAGGTAGCAATTACAGTAAACTATGAAAAGGTTAATCTGAGTAGACCGGGTATACCGCGTGGTCGTGATACTGTGGGTACCAAGCCATTGTGGAATTGCAGGGAATGAAGAAGCAGAGTGACAAGCAAAATAAAAATGCCTACTTTCCCCTAAGTGTGAGTCCATATCATTCTCCCAATAAAAGGTTGAACTACAAGTAAAAATTCGGGAATGTATAAAATTAAAAAAAAAAATCAGACAGAAGAGAAACGGTAGAAAGAACTCCTGGCCAGAGTACTGATTCCTAATTTAGAATCAAACCCACTCCAAAGTGCACTGTACTGTACTGATGACGTAGCTCTGGACGCAGATCATCTCTTGCATTGACGTGGTCTTAGAAAACACAAAATTTGTGACATCAACGCCAATGGCAAAAAAAAAATTGCAACCCAATTGGGCTAAAACAGCAATTCCACCTTATTCGACACAATAAAAAAAAAAATGAATAGGTTAATTTAATATTTACAGCTCATGGATATTTAATAAGATAGGAACCTGTTATTCTTAAAGCTGTTACTTTTCAAACTGAATAGCAATTCTAACAGTGAAATTGAAATATCACGCACCTAATAAATTGCCCATATGAAGTAAATAACTACGAAACTGATGGGATCTTTCATTAATTATAGTTTATTAAATACAACCGATAAAAATATATTTACAAGTGTGATTTGTTGGGGAACGGTATGGCGTGTGCAATGACCTCGAAGAAACCTGCTTCAGAAATAAATGATAACATTATTAGCTGATGATGAATAGGTTATTCCGTTCACAGATATTTCAAAAGTGTCAAGAATGAAATTATTTTGATTAAATAAACACAAGGGTGATATTTTTTTTTACAGCTATATTGGATTGAGAAACGTGGTGGAATCCTTTATACCAGTATTATAGATTACTGTTCAACTAAAACTAAACATTTTTTCTATTATGGATCAGATTGTCATATATGAATTTATGAAAGTATACATTTACAATTTAGGGCCGTTTATAGATGTATCTTTCAGATCCCTTCCCTTCCTTACTCTTCACCTAAAAAAAAAAAAAAAAATTATGTCATATTATGGGTAATTCTTAAATAATGTTTTTTGACCCATTTATGAGGATTAATAGCTCTGTAATTCGAAAACACGTGAACATATCTCAATAAAATATCATTGTTTTCCTAGTTTATTACAACAAAGTAATAGGAATAGTTCATAATTCAAGTATAGTTTTATGAATATTATTTAATATCTTTAGATAAGGCAAAATGGTTCGTATTAGTTTATTTGATTTATTGATATGATAAGAGTATATTTTAGTTTTTATATTAATTATTCTTCAATTATATGTTGTCTAAATATTTTAAAATTATGTTAGCACTATTCGTTAAATAATTAATTAAAAATTAAATCTGTACCGTTACACGCTATAAAGGGACAGGAGTTCAGTACTTTGTAAAGAAGTACTGCTACTAGACAAACGGTTGTGCAAGGAGGTGATTTGGTCAGAATCACACTCGACCGATATTTACCCAATTAAGGGTACCCAATTGGAGAGGCTGGGTGGACCCCAGGGCTCCAGTTAAATAACTAATACTTAAACTAATTATATAATATGGGTACTATAAACTCGAGTTTCATGGCAATCTTTATCCTTCAACAGCGCACATTATCCATTCGTCATTTTTAAGAAATTCCCAACCCATTAGATAAGGAAAATTTGATGAGCTGGCCTATAAGAAATAATCCATCTCTAAGAATATTAATTATGAACTATCAGTGGTGAAGGACATTATTTAAACATTGTGATTGTGAAATTTTTGTTTTTAAATTATATGTATATGAACGACAATATTTCTATATAGAAATTGATATAATTGACAAATATGAGGATACATAGTACATGAATATGGAGTAAATTCAGAAACGTTATACAAAATATAGAATAATAATGTGTTCTAATAGGAAGTTTTTTCACCTCAGTTTATTAAAAAGCTATTATTAGCATTAATAAGACATACAATACTAATTAATAACACAAAAAGTGTTTTAAAAATGTATTTGACATTTTACAACTTCCTAGAAAAAAAAATGCATATATACTGCATTTTCTTTTCTAGGAAGTTAATAATTTTGTTGTATATATTGTTTCTAATAATTTACATTTGTTGTTACTTTCTGTGGTTATTTATTATATTTTTGTTACAACATAAAATTTATGTTTGGGTGGCCTGTGGCAGCCGAAACGTTGTAATACGAAAAACGCAAAGTGTGTTGAAACCTTATAACCTTATGTAATTTAATTAAGAAATAGGATTGTATGAAATCGTACAACATAAAGGTATCTATTCCATTTGTAAATTGCCGTAACAACTCAACTAGAAAAGCATATTCTAGAATCATTGTAAAATGTGTATTTTATTTTTAAAACACTTTTTGAGTTTATAATTACGGGGTGTTGATTACTCCCATATTCGATTCTAGTGTTGTTCAATTATTTTCTATCACTATTATTTTTTTTAAAAAATATAAATATAACGGCGATTTTAAACAACATTCTATAGATGAATAACATTATGATGGTAATTATAATTTTATGAAAAAAATATTTTAGTATTAATTTGCTGGCACGTAATATTTTTGTGTGAAAAACAATTAATCGATATCTGAATCACAGGAATTTTATTATCTAATTTGAGATTGTTATTTCTGTAGTGAATCATAATCGCTCTTCAGACTCTTACTTTATCAACGTTTGGCCTTGATTTTAAAATTTTAGAAAAGAACAATTCATTTATTACATAATTGTCGATAAAAAAACAAAATATGTATACTTTCTGTTACCTTATTTAACAGCATAGCGGTTTCTTTGGTATATAAAACATGGTGTACATATTTAAATATATGTCATGTTATTTCTTGCGTATGAATTAGTGTACATGCGTCTGTGTATATATGTGGATGTATGCATATATTTTATAATTGTGTGTGTATATAAACATAACGATTCTTTATTCGAATTTTGCTGCATCTTACATAATGCTAATTCTACAGGGGAAGCATATAAACATTTTAAATATCTATTTATTCAAATATTTACGCCAAATTTTATTCTATATTTTAATTTTTTGGTATATTAGATATTTGTCTCTTCTAGAACCAAATCTATTAAATAAATGTATAGTGCCATTTATTGCCTTTATACATTTTTCTAGATGTTTCGGCACAATTTATTTTCATTGTAAATTACACAAAATTTAAAGAAATGTCGAAAAATAACGCAGAAATTAAAATAAAAATAGTATATAAAAAAAAATTGCAATGAGAAAAGTGAAAAATATCTTAAATAATTAGAGTAAAGAAAAAAAACATGAAACTTTACAGGCTAATATAGAATAATTTAAATTATAAAATTTGGAGTTCTACCAATGGGTAGATTCTCCACATGTTTGTCACATCACATCATGTCACTATGTCACCTACAACAAATTTACTTGTATATATATATATATATTTTTTATACAGTTGGAAATAACAATAAATAAATTAATAAAAAAAAATTATAGAGTAATTTAATATATAAAAATGTGAAATTTATAAATTGCATACTGATATAAGTTTATCATAAATTGATTTCTTTCCTGACTAGCACAATTATCACTGTAGCAAAAACAAAATCAATTCTGTCATTTGGTGTTTTAACTTTGTTTTCTATGAATTAAGAACCACAAATCTTATTTAATTCAAGCTCTACTTCGCCCTCATGTCATAGATATTAAGTGACCTCTGCTGATTTTGACTCGAAAGTCATTAAGTTCAAAACAGGTTCAGGCCCAAATATGTCAGTGTTTACAAAAAAAAAAAAGAAAAAAAGAAATACAAAAAACTGCTTTCTTAATCAAGAAAAATATTCGAATTAACATTCTGAAAATAATGAAAAAACTAACCTTATCCCATTGTTCAAGAAAGATGGAGTACAGTTTACTACCGGCATATCTGTACTTCGGTGAAAAATTAAGATGTGCCACACTTTATGGTGAAACTACAATATCTTTGGAACATGTTGAGTAAAAAATGTTTTTTTTATGTTAAAGCAAAAAAACAAAAAAAAAAAACAGGGATAGGTGTCCCATGAGAATTAATTAATTATTTTATGTTCTTTTATTTTTAATTCAGAATAAGGATATTTTCTTCTAATATAATTTTTCTTGGTGATAAAGATTATAACTGGGCTTGTTTTATTGTTTTAGTTCCTTTTTAAATGTGTTTCCTTATTCGGTAGTGATTTAGTCCCTAGATAATTTTTTTTTTCTATTCTATAATTTTAGATAATTTAAATATTACTACTAATTTTCCTCTACCTTAGATAGTTGCAGAAGTATATAATGTTTAAGGTGAAAGTAATAAATATTATAATTAATATTTTGATTAATGATATATTATTTTTTAAATAGCCGGTTTGACTTCTTTTATGGGCAATGTAACTTAACATTGCTTAGTGATAATACCGAATAATATACGATATTATATTTTCATCTGGAAAAAGTGTAATTATTTATTTTCTTTGTACCATCTATCATAAAATAAGAAATTAATATTATTTATAAACAGTAATTTATTGAGCGTGAAATTAGAACTGAATACAAACTCGGTGTCGCCACCATTCCGTAAGGTGGTGCCAGCCATCCTGGCTGCCAGTTGGAGTGCACTTCCCCAGGAGCATAATATTTAAAATTTATATTTAATTATTTTGACTACCATAAATTATATTTAATATTATTAAAATTTAAAACTACACTTAAACAATAAATTGATGTCGTCAAGGAAGTGAGAATAAGCTTGATATATACATATATACATTATTAACAGAACTAGTAGCCATAAAAAATAACTCCTCGTGAGTAATCTTATTTTTATTGCAAAATAAAACCAAACAACAATTATTTTTCTCTTTATCACTATTGAAAGTTGGGAAACATAATATTCATGTAGAAGTTGAATGTGTTCAAATGAACAAAAAATTTTAACAAGTTTTAGTTTTAATTCTAACTTATTTATTTAAGTTTGACTCATTTACTAGTTTTTATCTTATATGTTTGTTTTTAACTTTTCTATATTGCGACTACTGTGCTATTTTATTTTTAAAAATAACTCCCGTGAGTTATCTTATTATATATATATATATAAGTTAAGTATTGGCGAAAGCACAATGTCAAAGAAGAGAAGAAGGAAAAAGATCTAACTCGCTTGAACTGCTGTAAAATACTAAACTATCTGCGGAGCCTGTCCGTCTATATATATACAATCGGTCAGCTGTTCTCGATCAGCTGATATGGACCTGTCAGCTGACAGTCCGTAACT
>NW_027105519.1:0-1026 GCF_000696795.3 Halyomorpha halys
TATATATATATAAACTAATCTAATTTAATTTACGCCAGTCTGTTGAAGCATTATTAGTATAGTCATAAATGATTTCTTTCACAAAAGAGTGATCGCTTCGTAGTGCTACTTTTGTCATAGAAACTAACATCTTGTGTTTATAGGCACGACATCCCAAGAATGTACAATCGACACACAATGCGTCACTTGTTGTGGAAGCTCGTATTAAATACAAAACAATATATGTCTGTAAGTTATGCAATGACAAGGCGTACTTTCAGCTTTAATCCTAACTCCCTACATGAATAAACGCAGAATATGTACATTAGAGGGATTAAGAGACTGAATAAATCAGTTTTATTCCAGTATTTGTATGCATTAATTCTCTGCCATTTTCTTATTTATTTTTATACTTTTTTTTTCTCATATACAGCGTTATAAATTTAAAAAGAATCTATAAAATAAATTGGTCAAAATAATAATTCTTGATAAGAGAGAAAAGTTAATAATAACATTCGTAGACCTAAGAAAATGAACATTTGCCCTCAAATGGAGAAAAAATAAGTTTATTTGAAAAAAGGGCCATGAAAAAAATACAAAAAAATTGAAGATTTGGGAGTAATAGAATTGACAGAGTTCATAACAGGGTGTTACGCAGCAGTCTTGGCTTCAGTCTTTGGGTCGAGGTTGGGTTTTCCAAGTTTTAGGTCACTGCTCCTTTAACTGTCGGTAACTGGGATGAATGTAGAACTTCATGAATTGTTTTTTTTATGTAATCCACTGCGATTCTGAGGACTTTATTTTGAAAAGATTGTATTTTTTTCTTTTCGTAAAGTATGCCGCACCTCAGACTCCACAGCTATTTGCAATAGTTATTAATCTTACGTTATATTATGTACTTGTAGTTTTTTAATAATTAGATGGAGAAATTATTTGTTCTAAAAACTGTTTTTTGCATTGTTGGGCATGACCATGCAAACAATAAAGTTGCGAAACGTGTCTTCAATATAGTTATATTATTGACTGATCCTCAAATTTATATATATA
>NW_027105520.1:0-625 GCF_000696795.3 Halyomorpha halys
TGGTTTTCCACTCATTAAATATTTTAAATGAAAATTATTTTTATTTTTCAGTATTTGATATATGTTTTAGAATTTAATTTGCGATTTGTACCTATATTTCATTTTGTAAGTTATTCAACTGCAAGAGAGATCCGCTTATTGACTATTTCAATCTGCACTATATTTATACAAACAGAGTTTCAATACGTTTTTAATTAAATATTTACATTGGCATTTTGGTAATCATTATTTTTTTTATAGCAACAATTAGCTTTTAGGGAATCCTGTTTTCCACCCTCCCATTCATCAACTGTTTGGTTTTTCTCATCACTATATCAGATAATGGAATACTGGAAGAACTTTTTTTTTTGGAAATTAGGCACTTCATTTTTTTTTTTTTTATGTCCTAAATTCTGACTAATATTTATATAAATGTATTTATTAGTCGGCTTTTATTTATATTTTTAACTTATCCTATGTATAGGTGGTCTCTAATTTTATTGTATCTTTTTTTTTTTAAACAAGGCTGAAAAATAATAAAAACCTAAATACGAGTCGAAAAAAAGTTGATATTCGTTTTTCATACCTTAAAAATTTTCCTCCCGGTCCTCGCGAAACTTTGGTGCACATTTGACCCCAGTAATTT
>NW_027105520.1:2188-2993 GCF_000696795.3 Halyomorpha halys
TGAAGGTGCATATGACATCATAAAGCCCGTAAACACAATAACAGTATACTGCCATTGCGACAACTGTTATATGCCATGGTGTAAATTTTGTGAAAATGGCGTTACTATAGTGGCAGTACAGTCACCATATTTTACCTGTCACCTAAAGCTATTGGCACCTTAACTGCACATGTATACAGCTTAAAATTAAAATCACACCTTATTAACCTTTTTAACTGAAATGCCGTATAGGAGAGAGGAAAGAAACATTGTTCTCAAATATTTTGTTTGTATTTCTCGACTTGATCGATTTTATCTAACGAGCTTGACCTTAATTAATTAATCTAATGGTAATTAATTAGAGATTAACTGTAATATTCAGTTTTCAAACTATCAAGAAGTTTAGATTTATTGTCAGCGTGACTCACTACCTAGCTGAAACTCCATAAGAAAGATGTAAGGGAATATACAAGAGCTAGGTTTGAATTGTTCATATCTCACACATGCCTATATCAAACTTTTCTTTTAAACTACTGTCTAAAAGAGAGTAAACGTATAAATTTGTAATACTATAAAGAGACCATAATATATAAATAACCACATCATATAATAAATTGTTGAAATTGGCACTAAATTAAATAATTGATTAAATTCAAATGCAACTGTAGAAAAACAGCGAAAAAGGAAAAAGCCATGGTCCTCATAACGATCATGGTATCATCACGTAACAACCATTAACGTAAAATATAATTAATATTAATGTAAAACTACATTTATTTTGGCCATTATAATATAAAATTATTATTTGTATAAATAGTATTAATAT
>NW_027105520.1:6053-6830 GCF_000696795.3 Halyomorpha halys
CGCCTCTCTCTTTACTCTTAAGTCTTAAAATCTACAACTGTCCTGTCTCATTAACAGTACTAATTTTTTATACCTTCATCTTCCTCTCCAATGCATCTCTGATATAATATTTAATATAAATATGTTTGAGTGTGATTATAATAAATGTATGGCGGTACCTGCCGCGACCTCTTTAAATTGGGATTTAAGAAAAATTTTATTGAAAATGGTTTGATGGGTATATTTGTAGCTTAAGCTCTACAATACGAATAAAATTGGATGAAGTTTATATGTTTGATTTTAATATCATCTTCTCTTGTTTATTTATACTAATATTTTGTAGTTTGAAATTGCATTTATTAAATATCTTCTCAGAACTATTTTTCCTATGGAAATCATAAACCATAAATAATAGAAATATTTTATTAATAGTTCTTCAGATCGCTATCATCTAGTCCTCTAAAAACTGACTATGGGAGTAAATAGTACATTTATTTTATAAAATCAAAAGAATTAATGCTTTTAGTAATGATTGGTGTAGGAATTTATCCACTAGGCTACTTATGTAAAATAATTTGAATATCTAAATGGGGATAGATAGGATTGCCGTGTTTATCAGAGAAAGAAATAATTATATAATAATCAATGTAATCATATCATAGAGGAATCAACAAGAAATATATATTAGAACATGTTTTGACCATTATAATTTCTTATGTACTTAAACTCATTAAATACTATCAGTTAAAAAATACCTTATTACAAAACCAAGAACTAGCCTCGGAAAACCGGACTGTC
>NW_027105520.1:8382-8776 GCF_000696795.3 Halyomorpha halys
TATGAATAACGAATAACCTTCATGATCAAATGATTGCTTGTATTTAACGAAATAATAGTGCGCGAAAAAGATGGTTGGGGGGGAGGGGTGCGGTCAGCAAATATACAAAAAATTATTTATTGGTGCAGATATTTCAACCTGCTTTCAGGTATTCATCTGGGCTATAAAACGAAAATAGGTAACAGCCATCATTCAGAGAAACATAAATAAACCAACGAATTTGGAAATATACATAACAATGAATTGAAAATAAAATAATTGATTAATAAGCATAAAAGTAGATAGTAGTAGATTGATAACAATGAAAATGAAATATAATATTATAGAGGCAAGAAGATATGTAAAAGATGAGATATGTACCTCTCTCTTTACTCTTAAGTCTTAAAATCTACAA
>NW_027105521.1:0-892 GCF_000696795.3 Halyomorpha halys
TCTTTAAAATTATTTGGATCCGGCTGGGCAGAAAATTTTTTCAGTTATACTGTAGCGGTGAGTAATCCATGTGGGTTCTGGGGCCATCCTTGGGTCCACCCAGCCTCACAAATTGGGTAAAAATCTAGCTCTCGAGCGTGATTCTGACCAAATCACCTCCTTGCAAAACCTTTGGTCTAGTGACAGTACTTCCTTACAAAGTACTGAGCCCCTTACCCTCCATGTGTTGTAGTGGAACAGAATTTAATTTTATATTCATTACTTTTAGCTAAATATATTTATTTATTCTATTTTAATTTTTGTATGCATGTGTTAATATGCTATTAATAGATTGTAAATGTGGACGATCGTGTTGGATTTTGTGTATGTAATATATATCTTTTTATTGTATTTGGAACGTTTTTATAATGTTTGTACTTTTGTCTTTAATTCTGTTTTATGTTTGATGGAAAAAAGACAGATAATTTTTAGAATTGAAATAATAGAAAAATTAAACACATTTTAAGAACGATTAGAGCTAGGAAAAAAATATTAAAATGTGTAAGGTAAGAAATAATAAATAATAAAAAGAAAAAAAAATCATGTATAACTTTAGCACATAATTCAAAAATTGTTATAATATGACAATTTATAAAATTTTATCCTGTGACTGCTTATATTAATAGGATTAAAAAAAATGTGCTCCATTAGTATAATTATGCTGTGTATGAGGCAGCACATTTTTAATAGTGTTTTTCTCTCGCTAGTAATACAAAACAAATTCATATATAAAATGTCTGTAAAAGTGTTGCTAACTAACCTATTCTAACCAGAGTGGAATGATCGAGTTTTCGTTCACGGTCAAAAGCTTTACCACCACAAAATAAATGTCAACTTAATCAAGCCGGAATCG
>NW_027105521.1:2883-3645 GCF_000696795.3 Halyomorpha halys
TACAAAAAATTCATTTAAAACGGAAAAAGAAAACTTATGTTTGAATATTAGTAAAGTCGGGCAATATTTAAAAAATGGCTAAAATTGGAAAACAGTATTATTGGTCTACGCACGACATGTCACAATATCACAAGAGATCATAACACCTAAAATAATAGAAGGGATTCCTTCCCGGACAACCCACCCCACTTAACCCCGATTTACAGAAGAGTCTTTGTTCGTATTTTTTTAGTTTTAATCCGGTCTTACGGCATAGTGAAACATATCAATTTTCGTATGTTAAAAAAAATAATTGTAAACTTCTTATCACTGTGACTTTAGTATTAAGTAATATTTTAAAAATAAAATTAATTGTTTAATCATTGTTTTTAATTTTATATTTATACCTCATTAAATAGAGGTAATCATAACACCAAAATTAGCAGAAAGGAATCTTCACCGGCCAACCTGATCCGCAGAACCCTTTTTTATTTTCAAATCTCTTCATTTTTATATATGGTTACAGAATACATTAAAATATAATGCAATACATTATATATACATTGGTGGCATGATAGGTGGGGGGCTTACAAGAAATGGCGAGGGGCCATTCCGGCTAGTGATGGTGTTGGTGTGATGACTTCAAGCTCGCAAAACCTTAATTTTGCGAAAACCACAGATCACAGATTATAACTGATAAGGCATGGTGGTAAAATCGAGAAATTAGAAAGCAAGAAACAGTTTAAACAGCATTGTCGTAAATTTTTTTTTTTTGCTTCACCT
>NW_027105521.1:5974-6402 GCF_000696795.3 Halyomorpha halys
AGCAACAACCGCCAAAATGTCAATACTACAACATGTACTTACGGTCAGTCACATATTTGAGGAATGTCATTTCTATTCCATGAACTTAAGTAGATGGGAGTGGGACCGAGTGTATTGGATCCTCTGAATGATGACCAGAAGAACATGGAAATAATTCTAAAAGAAGTAATTATTTAAATTTTTTCATAATTATTTCATAAGAGAAAAATAAATTGAAATAGAATTATAAAGCGCGAAACATGGGCGTTGATGACTCTGGGTTTTACGCCCTAAAGCCCCAACAACAGCTACATGAGCTCAGGAGGAGAAAAAGTCAGTTCACTCCTATTTTTTATTACTTTAATGAAAACTATGTATAATTACTAGTCAAAATTGATGAGTCTGCCAAGCATAGGTAGGGGGAATAAAAAATGGCGGCTGTTTCAAAA
>NW_027105521.1:6452-6739 GCF_000696795.3 Halyomorpha halys
ATAAATTCATATGCCTGACCTGATTGTGAGAAAAATTAAACAATATAGTTGTTGGTAGAAGTGTTAAGATTATATGTAATACAAATTAAACATATAATAGTGCAAATTAATAAATAAATAAATATGATTCCTTTATTGGTGTGTTATTTTATAGATTAATTTTAACTATAGACCTGGGCAGAGTTGCCTGCGAATTTTTAACATTTAATATGAGCTGGGTCCTAGATCATCACTGAACTACATTTAATATGCGTGTTTCTAAAAACTTCATTTAAAGTGACTTTAAT
>NW_027105522.1:0-1702 GCF_000696795.3 Halyomorpha halys
TGTCCATGTTTGCGTTCATTCTTAAAACTATTTTCTAAATACTGGTGAATAATTTTTCAGTGGAATGTCAAGCTTGCGAATAAGAATTAATCTCCGGATACATCTCCTGGCTAATTAATTAAATCATTATTCACATCTGGGTTATGTTTATATTCACTATTTTTAATATTAGCAGTACAGTAATAATTAATATGATTCAAGAGTAGGCTGTATTAGAGTGGAGCTCTTGTTTTTAATTTTTATTACATTGAAGCTAGTACCGTCCTAAATTTATATTTCTACCTGTGATTAATAAATCGATACAGCCTATTCGGGGAATAAATTTGGGAATTTTGAAGTGTGCTTTATAACAAAATCAAAATAATACTTTTTGAGAAATGTTAAATTGCCTTCTGTACAATGACCTTTCTCCCATATCTATAGCTAAATTTGGGAACCTGCAGCAATTTCAAAACTTATTGTTCACTATTTTTTCTTAATAAGACTTAACAGCTCTGCCATTCGGAAACTAATCGACAATAAAATATCACATTTATACAATTCTATACTAATACAACATCCGTGCAAAATTAGAATAAAATCTGAGATGGTAAGATTTAAGAGTGTCTTGTTTTGACGTGCAATATTGACCTTCATTTATGGAGGTGTCATCTAAGCAGTCATGAAATATATTTACAATACAGGATAATCAAATTTAAAAAACTGCAAATTTAAAACAAAACTGGGTAATTAATTACTTCCTTAATTGCTTAGTATTGTAACTAGTTAATTAAGGATCAAGAATTTGAAAATTTCCAAAATTAAGGAAAATTCCAAAATCAACCATAAGTGGTTGATGCCTTAAAATAAAAACAACAAATAAAAAAAGAATTTAAATAAATTGACATCAGCAAATGTTTTAGAGTAAAGAAGCTATTCTTCAACTATTTTGTAATATGTAAGATCTAGGTTCGTCTTTTTGTACAAGCAATGACTGATTTTTCATCCTCCTATTGATATAACTGTTCGTCGTTCCGTAAAATATACATTTCCTTATTATATTCCATTTAGTAATACCGATAGATTATGATGACTAATTTTAATAAAGCAAAATTCCAATTCTTCACTTAAGATACTCGAAACATTGTTTTATTTTTGGCCATTAAAAAGTTTTGTTTTTTCTTAAAATTCATGACAGTCCTTTTTACAATTCAAAAAACTGATTTATATAGAAATACCATAAAATATGATAGTAAATATTGTATTTTTAATAATTTTCGTGTTGAAAGACTATATAATTACGTAATATTTCTGATAGGATATATTTATTTAGCCTATTTCATTTTTGAGAATCGAGTGTCATAAATATTGTCAAAACCCATAACCTATTTCTATATTGTCGTTATCGTAATCCTCAAACTTTAATCTACTAAACAATAAAACATATTTTTGTCAGAACTATACTAAAATATTACTTCAGTTCATTAAAATGGTATGTTAGTTATGTAAAAAAAAAAATGCATGGTTACAAAAGGGATTTGGAAGGAAAGAAAAAAACGGAATAACCTATGTTTTTTTAAAATTGTTTCGATTCTATATAAAAATGATTCACAAGAATAACTCATATTTAGAAAAGGCTTCACGGTTTATGTTTATTAAAAAAAAAAGTGGGTGCTTTAATGACATTTTTTCAAGAAATTAGAGAAAAATCATAAGAACACAC
>NW_027105523.1:0-447 GCF_000696795.3 Halyomorpha halys
CAGTTTTTTGGCAGGAAGTAGCCATTGTATGGACTATATATACACATATAATAACAGTGTAAACCTACAATATTAATGTGTGGAGTGAAACAGCCGCCATTTTGTATACCCCATATCTATACTTGGCAGTCTCATCAATTTTGACTAGCAATTATACATAGTTTTCATTAAAGTGATCAAAAATTGGGGTGAGATGACTGCCTTTTTTCTCCTCTTCGGCTCTTGTACTATTTCGTGATATGATGAATTATCTTCTCCAGCGAATCTCGGCCTCTGTTCACTTTGTTTATAACTAAAGTAAAAATTAGGTTTTAACAGGCCTTTTTCAACTAAGGTTTCACACCAACAGTTGTTTTTAAACAGTAGATTCTGTGATTGGTATCCTTAGTATACTGACAATCAAGTTCCTGATTTGAGGATATGTTGAATTGAATATCCTGAGAAGTA
>NW_027105523.1:2780-3848 GCF_000696795.3 Halyomorpha halys
CATCATAACCTTAATATCCTATTTGTACTAGACCTTATGAAATTTAAATTCACCTCATTTCATGAGAAACTCCCCTACAACATCCCTACAACCCTATCCGAAAGTCCTATCCTATTGCAAATAATTATATTGGAGTTCTGGCAATGGTCAGATTCTCCCCTAGTGGCCTCACTCATACTCCACTGACTTTTAATACCAGTGACGTGGTTGAGATTCAAGCGCCGTAGTATTCTCTGAATTTTTTTTATCGAAAATTCGTATTTAAGCGTGTGCTGATATGAACTTTGTTTCACTCCTATAAAATCTTTTTAAGATTCAATGCTATTTTTTTTTAATATTTATTATTTATATTTTCAACTGTACATTATAATATATTTAGTAAATCTGATCTAAGTTAAATTGGAGTGTTACAGGCGTGTAGAGAAACTACTCATTGGTAGCACTCTAATGACATTTTACATTAGCTGGTCTCGTGGCCATCTTCTTTTCAGGCCCCTCGGAGGATTGTCAGGAATGGAAGATGATGCAAGATTAGAAACTAAGGTTTGAGTGGTTAGAGAGTTAATAATGGAAGGAGTAATATCTGGTTCGGGCTAGATCGGTTACATAAGGTACATTAAGGTCTTTATGTATGATTTTATTTGTAACAAAGTAAGGAGCATTGAGAAATTTACGAAGGATTTTGGATTGTAAGGATTGAATACGAGAGGAATTCGAAGGTTTAGTGGAGCCCCATAGCTCAACTCCATATGTCCAGATTCAATGCTAATTTAATGCAGTTTATAGAACTCTATCACTGCCAAGTTTAGTGAATATTGCTTGAGTCGTGTTGAAGATATTTCTAATTTTTACCATATGTTTTTATTATATAATTTTTTATACCACTATAAACTAAATAGATATAATAAGCATTTGAATCCAATGTGTAAATAACTAAATATATTAATTTATATCAAACATTGTATTAAATTAATCTATTTACATCCCTAAATCTAGGAATAACGAAGCATTACCGAATCTGCTAGTATTTTATATATGTTTTTTGTTAAGGTCAGATAAACCATGACT
>NW_027105523.1:7868-8526 GCF_000696795.3 Halyomorpha halys
TTAGAACAAGAGCACAAGGGGAAAAAAAGACAGTTACTTAACCCCAATTTTTTATTACTTTAATGAAAACTATTTATAATTAGTAGTCAAAATTGATGAGTCTGCCAAGTATAGGTAGAGGGAATAAAAAATGGTGGCTGCTTCAAAACGTTAAAAATAATTATTGTTTCATTCGGAGCTTTATATCTTTAAAACTACCAACAACAATATAAAATCTTAGAGAGCATCATTTAAAGTAGAGAACATTTTCTAAAATATGAGTCCTAAAAAAGCTATTTAAGTTCCATAGCTTTCTAAAAAGCAACATTTCACAAGAAATGCGTGAAAGATCAGTAGTCAGTGAATTTATTTTGAGCAATCTATATCTCAAGAACCATTCAACGTACCAATGTCTATTAGCACTCAAATTAAACCCAGTTTAATGTTCAATACTGTAGTATATGACGTTTCTCTTCCTTTAACATTTTTCCTCGTATTTACTTTATTGATATCAAGAAACACCTTTTTTTTAAAAACTTATAACTGTATTAAAATACAACCAAGGTGGTTTGGAAATTTATTGTAGAAGGATTGGTATCTGGTTCTGGCCAAATCAGCAACATTAGAAACATCTGGGTCCTAATGGATGGCTTTATTTCTGACAAAGTTAGGTTCATTA
>NW_027105523.1:10664-15562 GCF_000696795.3 Halyomorpha halys
TGGACTTCAGTCTTCGGGTTGAGGTTGGGTTTCTCAGGTTGTAGGTCACTGCTCCTTTAACTTTCGGCAACTGGGAGTGGGATTTCATGAACCGTTTTTTGATTTAATCCTCTATTGACTCCATTTGTAATTCGCGATGCAATTAAAGCATTAAGTAAAATAAAAATAAAAGCCTTCATAAATAAAATAAAGAACTTAATTTAAAATTTCAAGAATAAAATAAAGTTAAATGAAACAATAAACAAAATTAATAAATAAAATAAAATGGACGAACTCCGATGGGTCCTGAAGAGAATATTATCAGATCTAAAAAATCAAAGACATAATATGTTTAACAGAAAAATCAATCAATCAGTCAATATATATATCAGAGAAGATCAATTATATAGTAAACTTTAAAACAGATACAAGAAATTTGAATCAACACTATGCTCAGATTTTAAGCAAAATAAATTTATGAAATATATAGATAAAATTTTATGTTACTATTAAAAATAAATTTTAATATGAATTTTAGTAATTAAAAATTTAGACCAAAACGTTATTTGAAATAAATTAATTATAAGCCTACCTGAGTGTATAGAAGGTTATAAATAGTTTGTTTATATGATAATTGATTGAAATTGTGACAAAATAGGTAACTAGACATAAGCTTATTAATAATTAATATAATTCTCTATTAATTTATTGTTTTATAGGGTGATTTAATTTGTAATTAATGACTTGGGCATAATAGTCATCAAAACATTTTTAAAGAATTGGATATAAATTTATATTTAAGCTATGTCAAATTATTAGTAATAATGCTGTTAAAATTGTTACGTAGGAATGTATAATAAAAGCTATTGTTAGATTGTCCTTGAGGATAGCCGAATTGGCCGAAACGTTAAAGAGTGTTATATATAAACTTAACATGGATACCAATTGATTTATTAAGTCAAAGACGATGTTTTAAGTCAAATTGTTCAGATGTTGGTGGGCCAATATCTATACGGCTCTCTAAAGACAATTTACTCAGAAGAGTATAGTGACGATGTCTGGTGAAGTACACAAAGGCGACTGAGCGGTTCATATTAATCCGTACAAAGTCATCTTGTTGTTTGGTAAAAAAATCCTCTTTGGCTGTTGATTCTTCATTTTAATATTTACAATCCAAGTAATACAGCTCCTTTCTTTAAATTTTTTTAAAAATTTATTTATTGATACTTACAACTGTACATAAATACATCAAGTAAATTTGAGGAAATCATAATGGTATGGTACAAGCATGTAGAGAAACTACCCAATGGCAGCACTCTAAAAACATTTTTTAGTGGAGCCCCAAAGCTCAACGCCGTATGTCCAGATATTTCTTTAAAAATAAAAACACAATTCTAACAAAAATAAAAAAAATAATTAAAATGAAAAAAAACTACGCCTATTAACAAATGTATACGATCTGATAGTAGTTATTGAAGATATAGTGAAACAAAATAATCTCCATTTATTAAACATTAATTTCAATAATTTAATAATATGAAAGAAAAAATCTTCAAAAGATTGTTCGCTCCTGTAAAGGGTGGGAACAAGTTTAGGCTGCGTAATGCATAGTTGTAACAAATTTATTGGGAACCGAATGTGGTGCAAAAAGGCTATATCTCTGCAAATGGTACATTTTCTAACATTTTAAAAATAAAAACTTATTGTTGATTTTTTTCCCGATAGAATTCTGTTTCTTACCTTTTTGAGTGATAAAAAACTTGAAAAAAACTGGACTTGCAAGGTTAAGTCCAGAGATAGTAGAAAATAGCGGAAAATCCATAATATTTTAATATACCTACAGTCTTAATATCTCAAAAATCACCAAAATCTATAATAAATAATCATACATTTTTAGAAAGTCAACTGATTTCATTACTAGAATTTTTTTTTTCAGAAAAAATGAAAAAAGAAAATTCAGAAAAACTCAAATACAAATCACATATAATAAATCTCAACAACATATCACAAATTCAACAAATCACACATAACAAAGTTCAACAACATACTACAAATACAACAAATCACATATAACATATCTCAACAACATTTCAGAAAATCAACAAATCAAAATAATATCACATTCAATACATCTCAGTCCTTATTACAAATGATTAAAAGCTAATGATCTATAACTAATTAGAAAAATTATAATGATTGAATCTAGAATCCAGAAGGACAAAGAAGTGGAAGTTCAAAGATTTGATTGATATAACTATCCATAAGATGATTTTCATTTTTCTCTTATCTTGACTGGAAAATAGAATAAGTAATTCTGAACTGGGTCAAGAAGCGCAGTATAAATATGGCGTATTTTTTCCTCTATTACACAAACAACAGTTTCTTGCACAACGAATTCTTTCTAAGTACGTTCAGTGAATATCATGCCTACTGCTTGTGTTTCCCCACTAGCGTTTTTTTTCTTCTGTATGACAAACATACTGAAAAGAGTGACGATTTAAACATTGCCAGTATAATGAACTGTATGCCAAGGAACAAGAAAAAAAAAACCTCTGGTCACTCAAATCAAAGTAAATATTGATGAAGATAGTTGACCGTGGATAATGTATATGAGAAGAGACGTGAGAGGCAATGCGATTTCCTAATAACAGCCTTGATGAAGGCTAGAAATTCCGGCCGAAACGTTAGCACAATTAAATAAGTTATTTCAACTTATTTGGGTTATATTCTGACAGCAACCCTCAACCATCTTCTCCTCACAAAGTAATATTCTTTTCTTGCTTCTTGGCATATCTCAAACTACCTACTTTATTCCAATGGAACACAGAAAAGATAAATATAATTAACTAACTTTGAAGTTACCTAAAATATAATAAGAAAGAATAAGAATAAAATTATTTTTTGAAATGTTCAGGTATGAAAACGATTTAGAATGATAAAAATAGATCAATTCAAAATGTAAATGACTAAGTATGTTTTTGATAATTTTAGTGCTTCATAATAAGAATTTTTAAAAAACATCTCCACAATATGAGGCAATTGAGAAATATCTTATCCTGCCTCACAACCCTGGGCCACGGTAACGCTGCAAACTTCAGCGTTGTTAGAATTTTGAACTAAAAGAATCATAGTTTGCAGTGTGATGGGTCAATTCGTTCTGGCTTTAAAATAATGATTGTAACTCCTAATGGGGCGTCAGTTAGTTGTATAATTAGTTTTTAACCTGCTCACAAAAGTTTGATAAAATCGACCATGGTTGTGTGGGAACAGACATAGATGCTAAAGAACTCCAACAATTAATAAGTCACCAGCCGAAAACAAATGACTAAGCAGAATCCAAGACAAATTTAACTTAACAAATTTATTACTAAAATGAAGGATTAAAATAAATTCTGAGAAACCTCATCAAATCACTTTTACCCTTCATGGTAAGACCACGACTTCCTCCCACTGTATCCTTTAATAATACCCCAGTTATTCCTGGCGAACAGATCCGTTATCCAGGACTATATATGGAAAAACGGCTAACTGGGAATCCTCATAGAAGACTGAAAAGAAACTGCTCCTTGATTCCGACTATCACAACAGTTACTTGATAAAGGTAAAACGTTATATGACTATAATAAAATCTGTCTAGACTTAAGCAGTTGCACTTTGGGTCTTCATTAAACTATCGAGTTCCTCTCTTATCTAATCTTAACAAACCAAAATCCTTAATGCTCCTAAATTTGTCACAAATAAAGCCGTCCATCAGGACTTCGATGTTCCTTATGTTGCTGATTTGGTCAGAATCAGATACCAATCCTTTAAGATAAATTTCCAAACCCACTTGTTTTTCGCCTAACTTCGTTGAGCGCTTGAAAAGAAGATGGCCTTGAGATCTTTTCCCCCTAAAATTTTATTAGAGCTCTATCAATGAGTAGTTTCTCGACAGGCTTGTTACCATGCCGTTTTATAACTAACAGCAAATTTACTGATTTATATATTTTAATGCAGTGGTAAATTTTTCAAAATGTACTTCTTGATATCAAGAAAGTAAATATGAGGGGAAATGTTCGATTAAGAAAAAAAAAATTATAATATAACATTTGGAAGCAATTTATTTTTGCTTGTTGTTGAAGTTCTAAAAACCGTGTTTAAAAACAACATGTTTTTCAGTTTGAAACATTTGCATTAGTTAAGTTGTGACTGTTTAAAATTCTAATTTAGCTAGAACAAAGAACAAGCCACAATGAGCGTGGACAATGAACACTATTCAAATGGAACGAGAGATGATTATTCTAAAGATGTAACAATGGTCCATTCGGTCCGCTATTAGGAGTCACCGCTCCATTCTTCAATAGATAAAACTGTATCTTTTGGTATTCCCATTGACGGCGGTTGTTCCTTCCTTCCAAGAAGTCAACTACAATAGCAAATATTTCCAAGAGTAACTGCTTTGGCGTGTAATCTATCATAAATAATTAAATTAAATCATTAAATGTATCTTGGAACCTCTTCCATCGCACCTAGCTCATGATGGCGGATTCTTAGCGGACATTAGATTCTAAATAGATTTTATATGACTAAATAAAATCAGAACGATCACGGATCGATAAGCTAACGAAAATCTCTCTGGCCTACCTCTCTAATATTTAAGCTTTATTTGTATAACATATCAAGCAAATATGGAAATGCTTTGCATTGCTAGATTTAGGGATCTAGATAGATTTATCACCAGTGATGCGGCGAGAGGGATGCGCTGGGATCTCTTGAGCTCTGCTCTACCCCTCACACGTGGGGGATAGAGTGGGCTCAGGGATTGTGTAAATATTGTATATATTATTTTATCATTATGTTATTTTATTTACTTATTTTTCATACACATAGTTTGATTATGTTCATCTTGTCTATTCTTTTGTTTGTATATATTTTAAGAG
>NW_027105523.1:16022-17354 GCF_000696795.3 Halyomorpha halys
AATCCTGGAAGAAGGACATAGCTAATGAGGAAGTTGATGAGGAAGGTATAATTGTACCTCGGAGGGCCAGGACATTCCTCGTCTGGAGCTAGGATAATCTATCAAATATTAAAAAAAAAAAAGATAGATTCATTGAACATAATTAAAATATTTATATAAATTAACATATTTAATTATTTACACATTTGATTAATGATCGAATCTATTGCTTATTTTATCTATTTAGTTTATAGTGGTAAATAACATTATATAATAAAAATATATAGAGAACAGATAGAAATAACTTTAACACTAATTAACCAATCTACACGAAAGTTAGGAGTGGTTAGGGCCCTATACTAATAATAGAAAGGTCAGTTGAAGGGCTAAAAGGTTGGAAGACTATTCTACGAGACAGAGGAATTTGTGGTTGTCATTCATGTTTGGGAAGATGTGCTAAAAGACGCCAAAGCACTAGATAAGAGTCGATTATGCTCGGTGGCGCTGGAATCAATCCAACATTTCACGGGAGGATGTGGAGTTATGCCTGGTACTGAATATTTACAAAGGCGCAACAATGTGGCCAAAATTTTGCATCAGGCCCTGGCGGTGAAGTACAACTTAATTGAAGATAAGAGCCCTTATCACAAGTACCACCCAAATAGACTCCTCCAAAAAGGTTCTCTCAGGCTATATTGGGATGAACCAATAATTACAGACCATACAGTACGCCATAATAAACCAGATATCCTCTTGATCTAAGAAAAAAGAAAGCGGAACTTATTGATGTCGGAATCCCAAACGATAATAATATAAGCTCCACTGTGGGAGAAAAACTAAAGAAATATCAGGAATTGGGGATTGAATTGAAGAAACTGTATCACTTGGAGCGAGTTAGCACTACTCCATTCATAATACCAACAAATGGTCCCGTACCAAAATCCACAGTGGCAGGCGTGAATGGTCTGGGGGTGCCTATTGACGTACTAAGAGAGGCTCAACAGTCAGTTCTCTTAGACACAGCACGCATAGTGCGAAAGGTTTAAAATATTTTAAAAATAAATGAACAAAATATGAAGGTGGTTAGACTTCTAGGTCCCCCACCTCATGTACTCATCCCGCAATTGTGAGAAAAACCGGATAATAATAATAATAATAGTTTCTATTTATATACATATATACATTTATAAAAGCATTATTTACATCTATTTTTTCCTTATATACCTGTATATAATATAGATCTTCATTTTTAATGGTGTAATGAAGCCTTTAACGGGGACTATCCGTACTTTGTATATATGTATAAATAGTTGACCGTAAAAATTGATATAGGAAGATGGTCAGGGTTGCGGT
>NW_027105523.1:18249-20841 GCF_000696795.3 Halyomorpha halys
AAAAAAATCCTGGAAGAAGGACATAGCTAATGAGGAAGTTGATGAGGAAGGTATAATTGTACCTCGGAGGGCCAGGACATTCCTCGTCTGGAGCTAGGATAATCTATCAAATATTAAAAAAAAAAAAGATAGATTCATTGAACATAATTAAAATATTTATATAAATTAACATATTTAATTATTTACACATTTGATTAATGATCGAATCTATTGCTTATTTTATCTATTTAGTTTATAGTGGTAAATAACATTATATAATAAAAATATATAGAGAACAGATAGAAATAACTTTAACACTAATTAACCAATCTACACGAAAGTTAGGAGTGGTTAGGGCCCTATACTAATAATAGAAAGGTCAGTTGAAGGGCTAAAAGGTTGGAAGACTATTCTACGAGACAGAGGAATTTGTGGTTGTCATTCATGTTTGGGAAGATGTGCTAAAAGACGCCAAAGCACTAGATAAGAGTCGATTATGCTCGGTGGCGCTGGAATCAATCCAACATTTCACGGGAGGATGTGGAGTTATGCCTGGTACTGAATATTTACAAAGGCGCAACAATGTGGCCAAAATTTTGCATCAGGAACTGGCGATAAAGTACAACTTAATTGAAGATAAGAGCCCTTATTAGAAGTACCACTCAAATAGACTCCTCCAAAAAGGTTCTCTCAGGCTATATTGGGATGAACCAATAATTACAGACCATACAGTACACCATAATAAACCAGATATCCTCTTGATCTAAGAAAAAAGAAAGCGGAACTTATTGATGTCGGAATCCTAAACGATAATAATATAAGCTCCACTGTGGGAGAAAAACTAAAGAAATATCAGGAATTGGGGATTGAATTGAAGGAACTGTATCACTTGGAGGGAGTTAGCACTACTCCATTCATTATATCCACCAATGGCCCCGTACCAAAATCCACAGTGGCAGGAGTGAATGGTTCGGGAGTGCCTATTTATGAACTAAGAGAGGCTCAACAGGCGGTTCTCTTAGACACAGCACGTATAGTACGGAAGGTTTTAAATATTTAAAAAAATAAATGAACAAAATATGAAGGTGGTTAGACTTCTAGGTCCCCCATCTCATATACTCAACCCGCAATTGTGAGAAAAACCGGATAATAATAATAATAGTTTCTATTTATATACATATATACATTTATAATAGCATTATTTACATCTACTTTTTCTTTATATACCTGTATATAATATAGATCTTCATTTTTAATGGTGTAATGAAGCCTTTAACGGGGACTATCCGTACTTTGGTTCACTGAGAGTTCCCTTATCTTCATCTTCCAGTATTTTCCTTGGCTTTTCGTGTTCCTTCTATCTTCTTTATATCTTCAACCCATCTTCTTCTTCGCCTGCCTCGGTTCCTTTTCATATCCAAGGGGATCCGCTCTGTTAGTCTCTTAGCCCAGTTTTCGTCGTTCTTCCTCATTAGATGCCTAACCCATTTCATCTTCTTGACGTGCCTGATTACATCTGTGACCCCCGTATATTTCCTTATTGCTAGACTATTTAGCTTTTGGCTTCTTCTTATGCCTAGGATGCTACCCTCTATTGCTCTTTGGCATGTTCAAATCTTTTTCTCATGGCGCTTTTTGAGGGACCATGTTTAGACATTACAGGCAATGTACAACTATTGAAATCTAATGTTTTTAAAGGCTGACTGATAGTGTTGTTCTTCATTATCATTCGTAAACTCCAATATTTCCGTATATAACCATAACTTGGAATCTCTGTTGATTGCCTATCTTTAAAATAAATCCTTTGCCATAGATATGTGATTTCGTCTACTATGGTTATTTCTGGAAGGTCTGTTTTCAGTTGAGTGACATGTGAGTTTATAATTATTTTTGTCTTCATTGGGTTCAATGATAATCCATTTTGGGCACTTATGTACATAAGCTGATTTAGCATGGTCACTATTTCTTCTTCTCTACTTCAGATGAATAGCAAATTATATGCGTATTTAAGTTTGCTTAGTTTTACACCGTTGATATTGATTCCATATTCATCCCAGTCCAGCTCCTTTAGAATAAGTTCCAATACTATACTGAACATCTGTGGCTCCTTGCCTGGTTTCTCTCCTAATTGGAATCTCCTTGCCTATGACTCGTAATCTTTCCCCCCCAAATTCTAAATCCATTTTGAAATAAACTCTAAAGGGATAGGAGGATAGATTAGTTGGTTAACTAACTAAAAAAGTAGTCTAGATGAGGTTCATTTCCAATAAATTACCTCAAACTTAGAACGCACAATTTTACTTGTACACAATTATGTAAGGGGCTGACATTTAAGACTTCTACTGCATATTTTTGAGCAGCTCATCAGAAGTTTTTGAATGTTTAGCTCGATCTAACCTAAGTCACTGGTCCCGTGACCTATAGAACCGATTTTTAATACAAATAAATAAAAAGAAAAAAAAGGTAATGTTAGATAGAAGTAAAAAAGGGCGTGACATAATGATCACGAAACTGGCCGCGTTCGTGGTTAAGGTCATATCGTGATAAAAATTCATATTAGAAATTAGTGGCATAGGTCATATGAACATTAGGTAAGGTTAAGTCAAGCTAAAA
>NW_027105523.1:21469-22207 GCF_000696795.3 Halyomorpha halys
TGAAGCAGAAGAAAATAAGGCTATGCTAATTAATATGATTTTATGCAATCATTATAAGGACCTCAAGTCGTTGAAAATAATTAAAAGTTATCAGTTTTTTTTTTATCCTATCAAAAAAACTCTTACGCAGAAGTTCATAAACGCGTAATTTTTTTTTTTTGATCACCATAATCAGCCAAAACTTGGGCTAATGGAATTTTTTAAAAAAATCCTGGAAGAAGGACATAGCTAATGAGGAAGTTGATGAGGAAGGTATAATTGTACCTCGGAGGGCCAGGACATTCCTCGTCTGGAGCTAGGATGAATTTATTATTAGGTTTGGATTAAGGAAATTCCATTATAACTTGCCTCCTAATTAAAAGTTTAAGGGTTGCTACAATCTTGAGCAACCTCATCACGAGGTTAGACAGCTCATTCAGTACTAGCCTGCCACTGCTTCAGCTAACAGCAACTTATATTTTTTTTAATATCTCGTAAATTTTACATATCCTTACAGCTCTTCATTCGAAAAATAATTAAATCTAATTAATTTCCTACAAGACAAAACAAAAATGATTTAAATTGAACCAGTATTAGCAAAGATGAAGGATACTGCTTTGGCTACATGATGGCTTTAAAGATATCCTTTGCAGTTGTCAAGGAAACTCGTTAACATTTTGCCTATTAATACTCCTCAATGAGGCAGAAGAGTTGGTTTTTTAGACGCGATATTTTCGAGGACTAGATCCTTCACGTTAT
>NW_027105523.1:23487-27259 GCF_000696795.3 Halyomorpha halys
TCCCTCAACCTATACTTGGCAAACTCATCAGTTTTGGCTAGTAATTATATATATTTTTCATTAGAGCAGTCAAAAATTGGGGTGAAGTAACTGTGTTTTTTTCTTCCCAGCTCTTGTACTATTACGACCTATAGACCCTTCATATATGGTATCATGTTACAACCATAGAAATGGAAAACTACCCATATAATCCAAACCTCGTACAATTCAATAGTGGTCCATAAATTTGCCTTTGGTTTTTAGTCAATAACTATTTTGTTTTTTAAGCACATTACTATTCATAAATGGGAGTATAATTTTCTATTTAACAGATTCGCTACTTAAGGTCTCCATCTTGACAATAGACTTACTTAGAAACCCCATATTAGACTAAAACGACAAGAAACTGCTCGTAGATTCCGATTATTACAACATATATTCGACAAACACTCTAAACTTCCCATTTACTATAAAAACTCGTTAGATGTGGTAATCACACGTATTTGGACATGCGGAATTAAAATTTGGGGCTCTACCAAACCATCCATCCAATCCTTACAACCCAAAATCCTTGGTGCTCCTTATTACGTTACAAATAATCTCATCCACAAAGACCTTAACCTCCCATTGGTTGCAGATTTGGCCCGAATAGATATTCCTTTCATTCCGAAATTCTTACCCATCCAAACCCACCAGTTCTAAATGAGAGATTAAAAAATCCCCTTTTGCAACCCTTAAAAAACCCAATAATACGAAAGCCCAATGCGTAAATTAAAAAAGATGTAAAGCCCTGGGGTACCTCCAGTCGCAAATGCCGTAGAAAGGAAGTTGTACTGACTAGGCTGAGAATAGGTCACACGAGGCTCACCCACTCCTATTTTATTTCAATAGAAACGCCTCCGAACTGCCAGTATTACAACAACTTGACAATAATCCATGTTTTCCAACGATGCCCATATTTCACACCATACCTCAATAGCTTGGGACTAAGCCAAGATATCTCAAAAACCGTTGGAGACGATGATAAGGCAATAGAATTGGTGTTTCAGTTTTTGAAATTTGAAGATGGCCACGTGATGTTCTAATATAAAGCAATGACTGAGCGAGCTACCACCATTGAGTTGTTCCTTCCCAAGATTATCATGTGCTTTGAAACATGATATCAAATTTACTTATTGTTTTTTTTTTTACAGTAGTAAATTTCAAAAAATTTATAAAAAAGTATTGTTTAAAATCTACCAATATTCTTCCCGTTCCTATATTCCTTAAAAAGCCAATAATTAGTGACTTGGCATTTTCAGTCTTATCTTTTTGGCAATAATAGAAAAGATAACAAAACCAAGTACAATTAAAATTTACTTTTCATTTGAATAAACCGATCCCCTGCCTTTGAAGAAACTAAAATTTATGAAAATACTGTTATTATCTCAGGAAAATTAAATAAATCTAAAATCAAATCTATGAGAATTAGGCTCTCGTGGCAAATTTATGTGTCTAGTGAATACGAAATATTTTAGTAATATATCTGTAATACCTAAAAAATAAAAATATAACCTATAAATCATGGATAAAAAAACATGAGAATATAACATTGTTCCTCACCACCAGATGATAGACTTTTAGTTACTATCCTGAAGAAGTTTTGGTGAGATATAAGATTGCTTATGATGACGTATGTAATCAATTTCAATCAGTACATTAGATTCCTTTCCGACACTGTTGTAGATTGTTAATGGTGAATAGAACGGTGAAGGTTATTGGGCAAGGGGATGGGAAACAATCGCTGTTTTATTGAAAAAGAATTTCGGCCATCAGAGGAAATGTCAAAGGGCAGCGATCCTGAGGTCTGGAGGCAAAGACGTGACTCCAGCTCCAGGTCTGCGGTAATTGGGCCAGCAGTCACTTAGTGTCCTTTATACTCTTCTTGTCACCAAAATGTCCTTCTAGTGAAGGATAATAAAGGAAATTTTATCCCTGATTTTCTTATGCTTATTATCTATAAGTTTTTACGTTCTACGGTTACTAAAAAAATAAAAATAAAAAAATTGATGAGGAAATAAAAGTGAGATTATATGCGGGAAATATCTCGTTATTTTCAATTTCTAAATCGATAAGCTCACGTCTACTGTCCAGAAAACTTGTTTTTTATATCTTTATTGAAATTTACAATTATACATATTGATACATTCAGTTCATTTGATTTATGTTTATAACGGAGAGATATAGGCGTGTAGAGAAACTACCCATTGTATCACTCTAATAACGTTTTTATATTAGCAGGCCTCGTGGCTTCTTTTCAGGCGTCTCGGAGGATTGTCAGGAATAGAAGAGAATGCAAGGTTAGAATCTAGTGGTATAGTAATTTAAAGTATTATTTTTTATTAAATACATCAAAAGTTGTATCCTTTTTGTCTCAACACTTTTTATTTCAACAGTCCAACGTTTCGGCCATCTTCAATTATAAATTCTTCCTCACATTAAATTTACAATTTTTTTTGCAGACTATTCTATAAAACCAGTTATAAATGGTTTGTGTATATGGTAGTGATTTGTGTGGATAATTTTTAAAATAAGAAGAATTAGATATTTAGGATTTTCAATAGGTTTTAAACTTATAATTAATGAATGACCTGGGCAGAATAGCCTGCAAAAGAAATTCAAAATTTAACGTGAGAAAGAATTTATAATTGAAGATGTCCTTGAGGATGGCTAAAATGGCCGAAACGTTGGACTGTTGAAATAAAAAGTTTTGAGACAAAAAAGGATACAGGTTTTGATTTATTTAATAAATAATTACCTTGTCTCAAGGAATTGAAATAATATAATTAAAGATGAGGTGTAGATACTTGACCGTAGATTAATGATTGGAGAAGTTTGTCGGGTGGTGCGGTCAGCAAAGAACAACATAAATAAACATGGGCATAAAATAAATAAATATGGTTTTGTTTAAAACTTCTCCTATAATATAATTAAAGTATTATTTTTTGTTATATTAGTAATTAAAGGAATGGGATAGCTCACTGAAATGCTATGAGGAAAAGACCTATGTGATATTTTAAAACATTCAATTGGATTTTTTTTTTTAATGCAATTCCGGTCAATCGATTTTATCGAAAAAGTTTCTGTCACATCCCAAGCATTTAGCCACCCTAAAAATGTAATTCAGGTTTCGTAATACTTTTCATTTATGAGCTGAACCAACCACATAAAATACAGACCCAAAGACAAGTTGGCGAAAATTGTTTATTTGGACTCAAAGTATTTCAAAATATGTATTACCGTCGAATACTGAAATTTTTCACGATCGTATAACTTCCCCTTACCACATATTACATATATTGGTAAGTGAAAGTAAAAATATAATGTCAGGAGACCGCTAAAATATTTCGCTTGCTCTATATAGCTGTAAATGACGATTTGGAATTTCGTTAATGATAAAAAACGACAAAGGAACGTAATTAGTAAATGCCGACATTGCGGAAGGGCAGTATGAATGGAGAACCATTACGGAGCAGTTAGCTAATACCATCATTAGGGTGGCAACGATATGGCTATCCTCATCTCTGTGAATAGCCTCTTTGACTCCTCTTCTGGTGCCCTTGTCCGAAATATAAAGGAACCGCTTTGACCCCAATGGGCATCTGGCCTCCATGGCCTTCGGGATTCGTTAGGTCTGCAGATAGCCATCTTATAGGCTGCTTTCGGAACTCCATCAGGACCTTGTGTTTGTGCATTTTGTCTAGCTGAGAGTTTTACGAGAAACATAGAAAATGAGATAGAATAGAGAGAGAGA
>NW_027105523.1:27879-28161 GCF_000696795.3 Halyomorpha halys
TTTCTTCCACAGTTTTCTTTTACTTTTCTTTTACAATTAATACCAGTCTACAAACTAACTACAAGTTTTTCGATTTATTCCTTTTTTTTTCTTTCTCTTCTATTTCACAACCCCTATAACATACTAGCACAACCGACAATGCTTCGCTATTGCTATATTTGATTATGTATATACATTAATCAAACACTATTGAAACTTTGATGTTCTTTTAATTCCGCTGGATGTGAGTTTTCGGCACTTTAAATAATTATTAATTATGAGAGATAGTTGACCGTGGATGAT
>NW_027105523.1:30287-34688 GCF_000696795.3 Halyomorpha halys
TATATTGTAGAAAAAAATAAAAGAAAAATATATGTAAGAAAAAAATATATTGTAAGACCATTAAAATGAAAATATAAAAGATAAAATAAGTTACATAGCGATGAGTATGTAACAATATGGCACATTGCTAACGCTCAGGATTGCATTTTTAATTAGAAAAAAATATGTGCATCTGAAGTAGGCTATACTACTATAATATGTATACTAAGTCATGACAAAAATAATTCCCTACTTACCTCTAAGTATCACATCGGACGAGCAGTTTTCGAAATATAAGTGTACATAAGTAAATACGTTTAGCAGCCCACACAATTGCTAAACATTTCATTGAAATCGGATTAAGTGTTGAATCGATTATGCCCAAACAAAAATTCGATTACAGACATCGGAACCAAATACGATTTTCATCATCATTAATTTATCCCTTAATTACACATCCCTCTCTCAGTCATCATATCTCCATGTTTTCATATTTAATTTTCTTACTATGTATTTTTCTTTTTTTTTTATGAAAATTTTCCTTATACAGGGTTTCTCATAAATGAGTGGTCATATTACGGGAGCAGATACTATACCTATAAAAGAATAAAAAAGTCCGTATGACCGACTCATAGTCCGATTCTCAACGATACGGAGCAAAAATGAAATTTTGTGCTTTTAGCATTTATTAAGTATAGAAAATTTATATATATATTATAATGGCTGCTTCAAATGCCCAAAAACGTTTAGAAATATTGAACTTTAATTTTCAATATAACGTCATGGATCGTTTATTTTATTTTTTGGCAGAACATAAGCAATTGATTGTATGTGAGATTTAAGAAATCGTAGTTTAAACTATAATGACATAGTTAGTATATACAAGAGCCGGGAAGAAAAAACAGGCAGTAATTCTACCCCAATTTTTAATTTTTTAATGAAAACTATGTATAATTACTAGTCTAAATTGATAAGACTGCCAAGTATAGGTAGGGGGGCTGTTTCAAAACGTAAAAAAAAAGCTTTTTAAAAAGTAACATTTCATAAAAAAATGTACTTAAAAATCAGAAGTTAGTCTATTAATTTAAGGAATCTTTATCTCAAAAACCGTTTCACGTACAGGTGTCTATTAGCAATCAAATTTAAGCTAGTTATTTGTAATATACAGTAGTTTATTATGTTTAGTAGTTTAGTAGTATTCTTCCTATGAATAGTAGTTTTTATGATTTTTGACAAAATGTTAATTTTTTTTTGTTCGGATAACCCTTTTAATTTTTGAAAGAATATATCTCAGAAACCATAAGACGTACATGTTTCTATCAGCACTCAAACTAACGGTAATATAACTTACTATAAAGTAGCTTATTACACGTATCTTCGTAGGAGTAGAAGTTTTCATAATATTGCTATACAAATATAAATTTTGCACATGAAATTTTGTCCGAACTACTATAAATCAATTTATTTTATCAAATATCATAAAAACTACTACTTCTACCAAGATAAACGTAATAGACTAAATTATAGTACATTAAACTACCTTTAATTTGAATGGTAATAGACATCCGTATATCGAACTATTTTTGAGATATAGATTTCTCAAAATAAATTCCCTTCTGAAAATTTGTCCAAACAACTACAAATCACTTTATTTTAGCAAATTTTAGCATGTAAACTATCACTCCTACGAAGATAAATATCATAAACTACTTTATAGCTCGTCAAACTAGCTTTAATTTGAGTGCTAATAGACATCTGTGCGTCAAATGGTTTTTAAGATATAAATTTTTCAAAATAAATTCACTAACTACTGCTCTTTCAGTATGTCCCATACAACATTTTTATGAAATGTTGCTTTTTAAAAAGCTATATCTCGAGAACTATTGGACGTAAATAGCTCTGTTAGGACTGATATTTCAGCAAATTTACTCTCCTTTAATGTTGTTTTATATTTTCTAGTGTTTTTGGTAGTTTTTGAGATATATATTTTTCAAAATAAATTCACTAACTACTGCTCTTTCAGTACGTCCCATACAACATTTTTATGAAATGTTGCTTTTTAAAAAGCTATATCTCGAGAACTATTGGACGTAAATAGCTCTATTAGGACTAATATTTCAGCAAATTTACTCTCCTTTAATGTTCTTTTAGATTTTCTAGTGTTGTTGGTAGTTTTTAAGATATAATTTATGTTCTCCTAAGTTTTAAGGATACAGAGCTCCGAATGAAAAATTTATTTTTAAAGTTTAGCTATTACTGTTATTACCTCCTATCTATACTTGGCAGACTCATTAATTTTGACTAGTAATTATACATAGTTTTTATTAAAGTAATAAAAAATTGGGGTAAAATAAATGTATTTTTTCTCCTCTTGGGCTCATGTACTAATACAACCGGGCCTAAACGCTACGCTGGGAGTATGTGTTATCACATTGAGAATCAATAAGTAGATTTCTCGGCCTAATGTATATACTATACTCTATACTAATGTATTTAATAATATATAGTATTAGTGTTAAACATTTCCTTTATTAGCTCCTGTGAAGGAGTCATCTTTATGATCCCTCGGCGAGAGAGATAGCAAGGCCATTAAGCTGCAGGCCCGCCTGGCTAATGTGGATTTACAGACCCCTGGTCTTAGATTTCAATTTTGGAGACGAATGTACTCCACCAACTCCCCTGAGAACTGGGAACTGCTATATCACCCAACAAATCCTCTTCTAGTGTAACATCGAAACGAATTGCGTCAGGCACGATTTAGTGTTAGTCGGGTCACAGAAAGATATTTCTCCATCTAGTTAGATGATTTTTAAATAAGGGTGTGAGTATGATTGGAAAAACTCAATTTTCTCTTTCAAATAGAAAAAAAAAAGCATTTTAGGAGGTAAAATCTCGATTGAATTAAATCTAATATTTGTTTATAGATTGTTACCATTATAAAAAACAACAATGTTCTTTAACCTGAATCATTACTGATTCCCGCGATGAGAGAGGGTCAAAAATTGCCTCAGAATGGCACTCCCTACGAACTTCAAAGAAGAAGAGAATGTCAAAAGAAAAGATGGAGCGATATGTTCAAGAAGATGACAGGACCCCTCTGGTGGAGAGCTGCTAGGGGCAGGGATGTCTGGGAGGAGAAAGGGAAAGAACTCGCCTCCCAATAGGGCTGGTCACCCCGGTAAGTGCTGACTATTACTGTCCAAAGGGAAGGCCTATGCAGGAAAGGATACAGAAAGATGGAAAGAAAATTTATAGAATTTAATGTTTTGTCAACTATTATATAATTTATTTATTTTGTTTTTTTCTCTCTATCTGCTTTATATGTTTATATTATATTTTGTAATGATTTTAATTTAATTGCATAAATAAAATGCTATTTCATTTCATTACTGATTCTCAACAAAAAATATTATAATTACAAAAATATCTTAATTTATGATTTCGATTAATTTTTTTTGTAAATTTATTCTTTAAGCACGTTTCAAGGGTTGAGTTATCTTTAACTTCACCAATCTAAACCGATGCTATAATGTTGAAGATAACTACTTTTTTGTTTTGTTTTCTATGCATTCAGTCGGGTTTTTTTTTTCTATCTCTGTATCCAAAATTATTTATATGCAATTTAATAATTAAGTTTGGCCACACTGTGTTTGGCCAATATATATTGTAAAATTAAAATTATGTTATAATTGTTCTTAAGGGACCTAGTAACAGAAAAATAAACTATTTTTCATTTCATTGCAAGCATTTGTACAACTCTTGAATTCGCGGCATAGCAAACGTGTAGGATGTCTTCTCTACCTTTTACTTTAAAATTCAGTATGCGAGATTGGGGCCTGTGTTTAGAAATATATGACTTCATCTTTCTAATAGATTTGGCTATGCCCAATTTTTTATCATTTTCATAATAAAATCTAATGCGTGATAATGCTTTTTCTCATATACGGCCGGAGAAAATAAAAAAAGTGGAAAAAAACACTCTTATATCAACCAACATCAAATATTCTTACAGTAAAAAAAAAAAAAATGTTCAACTGTAAATTAGTTACAAAATTTGAAAACTTTTTACTTCTAATGAGGTGTTGATTATTATCGTACAAGATAACAACATACAGTACACAACGTGTCATTAATAGCGGCATGTGGTGGTGGAAGGAGTTCCCCAAGGCCTCGCAATGAGATCCCTTCTAGAAATATCCCGACCGTTAGTCAGGACAGATAATGAGGGCATTGATGTAATGGCTATTAGCTGTCGGGAGTGCGGCATCTTTAGAGCCATCTGGGGTCTACCCTGTGGGTGGGAGGGTCTTAGATAGCGCGATAGATGAGTTACCAGGGATTCCCTAGAGGAAGTACGTTGCATCGCCATCTTGTGAGCAGCTGTATTCCTTTATAGATTGTAAAAGCTTTTGAACAGGAAAT
>NW_027105523.1:36963-38642 GCF_000696795.3 Halyomorpha halys
ATTACTTAACATCTACATACTATATATTATATAGTATATTTCACTGGGAACTCCTTCTTCAATTATCGTAGCCGTCTTTTCTTTTTTATATAGATCCAAAATATTGTTCGGTATAGTTTGTAATCATAGATTGATTTCAATAAATAGGGGTTTCATTGTCACAGACAATATACTACAGAGTGTAACGTTAGTAAGATTTCGTAATATTTGGCTAAACTTTAGTGAATTACTTTTATATTATTATACTTTTATAATAAAATCTATTATTTTTCTTATCAGGAATTTATACCCTTTATTTTAGTTCTTTTTTCTTTATGTCGTCCGAACATTTCGAGCTCTTGTACCCATTATTAAGTTCTAAAAATAAAAATATTTACAATTAACAGTTTTGCAGAAACAATAACAGAAAAAATAAGTTAAATAAAGAGCATAAATTCCTAATAAGAAAAAGAAAAAAATGTTTTAACAATAAGAGCCTTTGGAACTTAATGATTAAAATTGATTATTTATTAAAAAACTAAATCTGTATTGCTACAACCCAAGAAGGGTGAAGGAATGCAGTACTTCGTAAAGGAGTAATGTTTCTTGACCATCGATTATACAAGGAGTTGATTTGATCAAAATCACGCTAGACCGATAGATTTTTACCCAATTAACTCATTCTATGAGACTGGGTGGACCCTGGAGGGCTCTCAGAGCCACAGGGTTGACTCACGGCTACAGTGAAACAGATAATGATTATCTGCCATAGCCGGATTGAAACACGGATCTTCGGAGTTAGTAGGCCGTTGCCTTACCAATGATCTACCCACTCCCACATTTATTATTTATATTTGAAGAAAATAAACTATTTAATTATATGAGCCAACGTTACGCCCTACGTTGCAGGGCTTAATCAGCTCTAAAAAATATATAGAAACAACTAAAATTAGTTTGTATACCAAAATTGTTAAAGAACTAATTAATAGTAAATTAATTTTTTTTTTTTACTAAAATTATTATTTATTTTTTGTAATGTTTTTAACCCAGATGAAGTCGTGCAACATGGGACAAAACCTTGGTTCATAATAAATAGATTTTTTAGTCGTCTGTATTTTTTTAACCCTGATGAAACCCACAAACGTTGGTTCATCATAAATATTATTATTAGAGTTTCTTAGACTCCATCCGGATCATATTCCTCTTATATACCACACAGAGCCTATCAACGATGTTGCAATATTATCAATTTAGGATTATTATTTGGAAATGAAAACATAAAAATAAATATCCTCGCACCAATTAGTGCAGAGGTTATAAAATTATCGAACGGAAATACATGGCTGTATTGATGTAGGAATCGAGGGCTTGGGATGGAAAAACAAAGGACCTCTTGAAAAAGGAGAACAAAGTTATTTTCCTTACATTTTTTTTCTATTTACTGAGAGGACTCCAAGGCAAGGAAAGTAAGCAATTTTATCGAAAGGGCCTCGCTGCGATAACAGAGCCTATAGCCAACCTACAATTAGCAACCAGCAACCTGTAGAGGTTAGTACTTACCTGTAACCTGTAGGTTAGAACCTATCTCTACAGGCCGGCTCCACCTCTACAATGCCATTTCTTCGTCTCAACAAAACTGGCTTATTGAAACAGCTACTAGCGCTCCTTTATCCAATATAACATTCTTCAGATTTTTCCTG
>NW_027105523.1:41832-43320 GCF_000696795.3 Halyomorpha halys
GCCTATCAACGATGTTGCAATATTATCAACTTAGGATTATTATTTGGAAATGAAAACATAAAAATAAATATCCTCGCACCAATTAGTGCAGAGGTTATAAAATTATCGAACGGAAATACATGGCTGTATTGATGTAGGAATCGAGGGCTTGGGATGGAAAAACAAAGGACCTCTTGAAAAAGGAGAACAAAGTTATTTTCCTTACATTTTTTTTCTATTTACTGAGAGGACTCCAAGGCAAGGAAAGTAAGCAATTTTATCGAAAGGGCCTCGCTGCGATAACAGAGCCTATAGCCAACCTACAATTAGCAACCAGCAACCTGTAGAGGTTAGTACTTACCTGTAACCTGTAGGTTAGAACCTATCTCTACAGGCCGGCTCCACCTCTACAATGCCATTTCTTCGTCTCAACAAAACTGGCTTATTGAAACAGCTACTAGCGCTCCTTTATCCAATATAACATTCTTCAGATTTTTCCTGTCGTTTTCAATTTCAGGCGCTATTTAAAAATTCCTATATTTAACTATCTTAAAGTTTCCACTTCCCATTTTTAGCTAATATTTCAAAAGTGATAAAGGATCACCGCTCCCCGAGGGAATATATCCATGTACCTATTTTCCTTTTTCTTTTTTCTTATGGAGGGTACGAAAAAAAAAAGAGGGAATATAGACATCAAATTACATGTTTATATACTTATTAGGTATATATATATATTTTATTTTATTTATTTTTTTTTATTTTCAATAAAGGAGGTGAGAAACAAAAAAAAGTGGGGGAGACAGCTCTCTGTCAACATCTCTATGTTGGAGGGTGCGGTGGGTAGAGTAACAAGGAATACAAATCATAATAAGTGAAACTTCATTTGTGCCGATGTTTCGGTCAAAATTTCAGGCCTCCATTCTACCCTAAAAAAATAACTTAGACCTGCTCAAAAAAAAAAAAAGTATTTTTATAGTGTTATATTATTATTAGTTTTATATTTTGTAGGGTTTTTGTTATAGTTATTTGTTTTAGTTTTAGCCATTATGAAGGCCTAAATTTTGTTGAAGCAAATTGTTAGTTGTCTTTATGATTGTTGTACAGAGAGTGATGTTTATTTATTTTTTTTACTTACAGTGATGTTTTTTTGTTTGTTTTTTAGTTTTTCTTTTCTTAGGTTTAAATGTATATATTCTTACTTCCTTTTGTTTTATTTAATCTTTTTCATTGTATAGATTTATGTAATATTAATACAAAAATGTAATAATTTACGAGGAATGTTCGTAAACTGGTAGGGGGAGTTACAGTCAGCTATACAACTCATATTTAACTAGATTTAAATATATATATAATTGTCTTAATAAAAGTCAGTATTTGAGTAGCAACCGACTTGATCATTTCTCTCTTTATATATATAAATCTTAGAGCTACTTCCCATGCAGGTCATTATGAATAATACCCAGACAGTCCAAAATAATATTTTCCACCAAGATCCCTATATCCTATATA
>NW_027105523.1:44427-49279 GCF_000696795.3 Halyomorpha halys
TAAAAAAATAACTTTAATCTGCTGGAAAAAAAATAGAATTTTTATAGTGTTATAGTATTTATAGTATTATTAGTTTTATATTTTGTAGGGTTTTTGTTTTGACTACACTGTGACAGTTATTTGTTTATGTTTTCAGCCATGATGAAGGCCTAAATTTTGTTGAAGCGAATTGTTAGTTGTCTTTATAATTGTTGTACAGAGAGCGATGTTTATTTATTTATTTTTTTACCTACAGTGATTTTTATTTTAGTTTTTAGTATATATAAATCTTAGAGCTACTTCTCATGCAGGTCATTATGAATAATACCCAGACAGTCCAAAATAATATTTTCCACCAAGATCGCTATATCCTCGATACTAACACTTTGTTCTTCCAAACAGGCTCTAGTTTTATTTGATTTTGTTCCGCGAGATCCAAACCAGAGGCCTGTCTCTCTCCTGAGATCTCGCGGAATTTTTCTTTAAGGAAAAGGAAGCATTTTTCATATATTTCCTTTTCATCCCTTTGAATTACACCTATCTAATCAAGCTCACTATTTTAAAAAAATCTATTAATTTTTCTATGCCTTGTCCGGTAAAATTTTAATTTTTGTAGATGAGATATTATAACGTGATATGTAGTACTACTATACCTCAGTTATGAGAAAAATTTATAAAAATTAAATAAAAACTCGTTTTTTAGTTCAAACATATTTTTATATTTTTCGTTAAGATGCATAATTTATAAGTTTTGGGCTAAAAAGACCTAATTTGTCACTTTATTAAACTAATTAATTAAATAGTAAGAGTAAAATAGAAACTATTTGTATTTTTTTTTTTTCTTTTTTTGCAAATATATGCTTTATGAACTTCATTTCACCTATCGGAATCCTGTAGAACTATATCAAGCCACAACTCAGACCGTACAGTGTTAATATTTAAAGATGATGTCGCTAGGGGGAGCTGTCGATGTTAATGCAGAGATAGGCTGGGCAATCTTTCTCGCTCCTCACGTGACAAATGCGTTACTGATGACTTTAATACGGGGGGGGAGGAGATAACTTCTTGATAGGCTTAATATGTTCCATCGGCTGCGACCTATACAAGTGGATCGCCTCTCATATCGTTAGCTAGCTGCTTTATCGGCCCTTTCAGTTGCTAAGGGAGTTGAGGCGTAGGTCTTTGTAACCTCGGGACTGAATCCCTGTTGGAATAGGCAATTACTATATAGATAATCCCCTTATATGACGCTAATAGCAAAAAAGGGGTTAAAAGAAAAATAACCAATTTGTTATATTAAATCATAGAATTATTAGATATCTATTATAAAATTATTAATATACAGAAATGGTATTAATATAACTTAATGTAAAGAAATGAAAAATCTGAGTAGTTTAAAACTTTATGAGCAGTGATTGGTATTTGGTTGGGGGAACAAGTCCGGTAAATGGGCCTAATGGTCCTTTTTATCAATCCAACGCGTACTAACCAAGGTGGAAGTGTCAATATTCATTCTTTGGGACCGCCGAAAAATAAATATTAACTGCTCCAGGTGGGAATCGAACCCACAACGTGCGCTCTGGGACTTACGCCCCAGCCCGCACGGCCGTCGCTTTATGAGCAGTTAAGTATTACCCATACTGAATTTGTAATACACAGTCTGACACCATAGCTAATCCGATTGGTATCAGGGGATGGCATAATCCTACTTGGCATTATTACATTTCTAACTAATACATTAACATCAATCCAAATTTCTCTATTATAATCAAATTTCATTCAATAATTGATAATTTATTTTTTCAAAAGATGAATTAGTCAGCAGCTGGAGTTATTCGGCCGTCTCCATAATATATTCTTT
The DNA here is from genome assembly GCF_000696795.3 of Halyomorpha halys. NCBI lineage: Eukaryota > Metazoa > Arthropoda > Insecta > Hemiptera > Pentatomidae > Halyomorpha > Halyomorpha halys. The sequence continues at coordinate 46,268 of NW_027105523.1, forward strand.
AGAAACAGGACAGCCAAGTGGGAGACTATTTATGAGTTTAAATACGCTTAAAGGATGTTGTAGTTTTTAAAGATTAGTTTAATTATCTGTTTGTCTGAAAAAGATAATTTATTACTGTGGTAGTCTCGAAAAAATAATAAATAATCTGGTAGTCTCAAAATAATAATTTACTATACTGTTAGTCGCAAAAATATAATTTATTCTTGTAGTAGTCTCGAAAAAAAATTATTAATCTGGTAGTCTCAAAAAATTAATTTATTATTGTGGTAGTCTCAAAAAAATAATTTATTATTGTGATAGTCTCAAAGAAATAAATAATTATTTTCGTAGCCTAAAAAAAATAATTTATTATTGTTAAAGACTCGAAAAAAATAATTTATTAATCTAGTAGTCTAAAAAAATAATTCATTATTTTGATAGTCTCGAAAAGATAATTTATTATTCTGTTAGTCTCAAAAAGATAATTTATTACTGTGGTAGTCTCGAAAAAATAAAAAATAATCTGGTAGTCTCAAAATAATAATTTACTATATTGTTAGTCTCAAAAATATAATTTATTCTTGTAGTAGTCTCGAAAAAAATTATTAATCTGGTAGTCTCAAAAAATTAATTTATTATTGTGGTAGTCTCAAAAAAATAATTGATTATTGTGATAGTCTCAAAGAAATAAATAATTATTTTCGTAGCCTAAAAAAAATAATTTATAACTGTTAAAGACTCGAAAAAAATAATTTATTAATCTAGTAGTTTCAAAAAATAATTTATTAATCTAGTAGTTTCAAAAAATAATTCATTATTTTGATAGTCTCGAAAAAATAATTTATTATTGTGGTAGTCTTGAAAATATAATTTATTACTGTGATAGTCTCGAAAAAGTAAATAGTTAATCTGTTAGTCTCAAAAAATAATTTATTATTTTGGTAGTCTCAAAAAAAAATTCATAATTTCGGTTGTCTCAAAAATATAATTTATTAGTGTGGTAGTCTCGAAAAAATAATTTATTAATCTGGTAGTCTCAAGAACTGATTAATTATTTTGGTAGTCTCCATAATATATTAGTTAAAAACAAAAATAATTCATTATTTTAAGATTAATTTATTAATCTTATTATTTTGGTAGTATAAAAAAAATAAATATTTTTTATTTTGGTAGTCACAAAAATATAATTTATTATTGTAGTAGTCTCGAAAAAATAATTTATTAACCTCGTAGTTTTAAAAAAAAAATTATTATTCTTACCAAATTTTCAGCTATTTCACGGCATTTTTGAGACCATAATGGAAAGGCCATTACACTTTCTGTGGATTTATTTTTTTTTTAAAACTTTTTTATTTTTTGAAACTAATTGTTCTCCTAAAATATATTTTGAAGAGTTACTACTCTAGTCTGCTAGAGACCAGCTTCTACTGCAGCAATATGGTTGGCCACTGGGAGTGCTCTTGACACAGTTCACTAATCCATTCCCAAAAATTGCGAAAGTGCTGCCCCACATCGGGGAATATTGTTAATTGGTGCATTAGTTGGGCGCAATTATGTTCAGTTGAAGTTGCTTTAACCAATTTTTTTCTGACGGGAAAATTTTTTAAAGGCATAAGGTTGCTTTCTTTTCAAATCCCATGGAACTGACTTATGTGCCTATCTCTTTAGGTGTATTAATGAACTTTAGTTTAACATGTTAAATGGAGAAACATTTCCTTCTTTTACCATGCTCAAATTATATAACGTATAACATGATTGAGAGTCTGTTACTAGGTCAGCTAAATGTAGAATGACGTCACGCAACATACCAGCTGAGCACGTCACCATTTTGTTTGTCGTGGTGTTACGTTACTTCCTCCTGGTTTGTGTTTTGATTGTTTTGGATGTTTTTAAAACTAATAAATCTATGGATAACAATAGTAATAATAATGTAATGAAAATTGTCAATTAGCTCATCTTAATTCTCATTCACACAAGTTAGAAGATCAACTTTACACACAACTTCCATTTTTCACTCAATTTAGGCATGTAATAATAAATTAATTCAATCAAAACTCAGAAGTATACTATACCATGAAGTTGTGGAAGGGAAGGTTACAAAACAAGTTGCTCAGAAAATCCGCTAGCTTGAAAAGTATCAACATAGCAGTAGAGTGGGGGAATTTAATGATTGACAAATGAAGTTACACTTAAAAATGAAAAAGATATAAAACAATATTAAGATAAGATAATTCTAGGAAATAGAAGAAAATATTAAATAGAAGTAAACATTTGAAAGATTAAAAAAAAAAAATTTGAATCTGTACCGCTACAAACCATGAAGGGTGATGGGTAAGTACTGTTACTAGATCAACGGTTATGCAAGGAGGTGAATTGGTCAGAATCACGCTTGACTGCCAGATTTTAACCCAATTAAGGGTACCTACTTTATGAGGCTGATTTGACAACGGAGCGCTCTCGAACCGACAGGGTTGACTCAATGGCCAAATAATAATTATCTGGCATAGCCTGATTTGAACCCGTGTCCTTAGAGCTAGTATACATTAAATTATAACACACATAAATATATATAATGGAATTTTTTTCAATTGTGAAAAATATTCATCATATATTCTCAAATAAAAACCAAAACATACTTGCTGTCACAACTCATTATTCACCTATATTAGTAGAGACCAAATATATCTTTATATTTATTAAAAATTATTACTAGTAATTAATGACTAATAAATTATGACAATAGTACTATAGTCAGGCGAACAAAGGTCGTTTTGTTGGTGGCGATAATGATGAATATTTCAAAATATATAGCCTGTCTTATTTTCTACATTAATTTTTGCTTTACATGGCCATGCTACCTAAATATTTACTAAGTTATCAATAAATTTCTTTAAAAGGAACAAAAAATAAATAATTTTCTAATTTAATTTTATTTATACAGATTCGATACTTAGGACTCCATCTTGACAAGAGACTTACTTGGAATCCACACACAAGACTGAAACGACAAGAAACTGCTCGTAGATTCCGATT
>NW_027105523.1:49849-54458 GCF_000696795.3 Halyomorpha halys
TAATAAATATAATAGAAAGATAAATAGCGCAAACATAATATCAATCCATTTAGCACAAAGGGACAAACATTCCTTCCAGATAGATCTCTCACTGCCATATCCGTCCGCCATTCTATTCCTGCCTCAGTTCCGGCGCAGCTTACACTGCAAAACATATTTGTAGGTTTTATTGCAGCTTTCTCCTTCCGTCTCTTAGTCGTTTCCTTTCAACTAGAACAGCTGTGAGAGGTCTAAATATACCTCAGCTGATAATGCACGAGCCCTGTGCACAAACCAAACAGTAGTGGATAATTTTAGCAATCTCTTTTTGCCACAAGACACCTTAACGTTGTTAACACGGACGCGTATTTCTACCAGTTCTAAAACTCTTCCTAATTAATTAATAATTTATAATGAGGTCTATAATTTTGACCGTATGCAAAATATTTAAAAAAAATCCAAAATGAAAAAACATTTATATAATACCAGACAGCTGGATTAGAATTGATCTAGAATTTTGAATTCCTTAAACTTTTAAAATCATAAACTTTTTTTATTACATAAAAAATTTAAATTGATAACTTGAGTACTCCAACGAACGAAGAAACATTTGCATGATATTTGTGCTACAAAACTAGAATCATATGCCAGGTTTTACGAAAAAAAAATACAATTTTTTGCATCCTGGTATAAATATAGACCTTAGGATGCAATATAAATTCGAAGTTGGTCAGTTGAGTACCCCCTGGATGCTATGAAAAATTTGCTTTATAGGTAATAATGTCCTATACTATAAAGTCAGGGCTAGTCTGGAATTACCTGAAAAGACTAAAGGAATGGTAAACCCTGGCCTTCTGAAGACTGCTGTATCTAGGACAGGATAGAATGGATCCTGAAGGCATTACTAGAACAGATCAAAAATAATTAAAGAGTTTGTAAGAAGTATAGGATTCATATGGGATATCTAGTGGAAAAAGAGTAACACAAAAGATCCAATTGGGTCGAGGTGATCAAAATAATTATAGTTGACCGTAGATTCAATATGGTGAGAAGACGGTTGGGGTGTGGTCAATTCTGATAAACAAATGAGTAAAATCTAATTTTTTGTACTGAATATCAGGGCTGAATAGAAAAAGTAGATAATCATGAGAGATAGTTGACCGTGGATGGCTTATACGAGAGAAGATGGTTGGGGGTGCGGTCAAAATATAACACAAATAAGTTGAACTTATTTAATCGTGCCAACGTTTCGGCCGGAATTTCTATCCTTCATTAGGGCTATGAACAGAACAAGATAACAACCAATGAATACATAAAATAAAAAATAAACAGATTGAGATAAAGTAAATAATTATACAGAATAGAAATAATAAAATTAAAGTGATGAAAGAAGTGGAAAATAAAATGTATACATAGGTAATTGAAAAAGTGGATAAAATATCATTATTAAGGAAATGAAAATTTTAAGTTACATAATGCAAAGGAATATGAACATTTTAGTTTATTAATAATTTAAAAATTAAAATTATGGAAAGAAAAATTGAAAGAAAGAAAATATATGTAACAAATGAAATATGTAACCACAATATTAGATACAGAAGCAAAATATAAATTAAGATTAACAAAAGAAATAAATAGGAAAAAAAATTGAAAACAACAATAATAATGTAAGGTGAACATAACTAATAACGTGGGTAAGGACAATTAAGAAAAGAATAGGAAATGTTACGGTTGTCATGGTGAAATAAAAACACTGGCTAGATCTGTGTAGACAAGAGGTGTTACGGTTGTCATGGTGAAATAAAAACACTGGCTAGATCTGTGTAGACAAGAGGTGTTACCGTTGCCATGGTGAAAACAAAACACGAGCGATATGTTCAGACGAGTGGGTTTTGTTTTTGGTGAAGGAGACAGTTTGATTTCGGAACACGTTACGATTGTTCAATGTTTAGTGGTAATAGTTTAAAGGCCCTCTGTCTTTACTGTTTGAACTGGAATATCACCATACGAGAAATAACATTTAAGATAAAAAGATCTTATATGTTTTGTTTTTCAAAATTATGGTGTTTTACATCAATGGACGGTCATTAACACTAGAAGTGGGGATGTAGTGCAGTGACGTTTCTTCAGAATGTCCTGGATAAGAGAATAATAATGTAAATATAGTTATTAAGGTTAAGCATATAAGTTAGGTCTACCTATAAGTTTTAATTGTTTTATTAATTGATAAGAATTCTTTTTTTTCCTTTTTCATTCTCTGTATATATATTTCTTCTTCTTATTAAACTTTTTTACATATAGTTCAGCTGTTCTTTCTCTGCTTTCAACTTGTTAATTTACTAATTTTTTTTTTGTTGCTCTTCACGGAATATTACGATAATTCAACAGGTGGGTAGGTAACACCCCTAGGTATTCTGCTATCTACATGTAAAGGTATTCGCCAGTGGTCATAATTCAACAATTGTTTATATAGTGGTATATTTTAACTATATTGTGTGCATAATGCTTTGGAGTTTTCGTTATTTCCAAAAAAAAAATAACGTGGCGCCTAAGGAGTAATTCTTTATTGTTTTATCTTTTTTCCCTTTTGCGATTATATTTATTTTTTTTTAATTATTTTCCTTTTACTCCCCCCTTCTCCGCTGAGCGTGGGCAACTATAAACGATAAACATATAACTAAGGATAAGTCAAATTTTGCGGTTATAGAAAAAGAAACTTAATTCAGAGAGAAAGAAATAACAACAAACATGAAAAGTTGTATAAGAATTGAGGATGATTCGTATTCTTTGTACTTTGGCACCGATGAAGGAATACAATTTAGACCGAAATTTTAAAAAATGTCAGTTTTATTTATTAGTGCTTTTTTCATTGACCGCACATTGGTTCTCCCTTTTTCCGCCCTCTAACTCCTCCTTATAATATTTGATAAGACTCGTGGACGTGGTAGGAAGAGAGTAGGAGTCTTGAGGAGCTAAAGATACACCAAGGACAAACATAAGAGACCTACCAAAAAAACAAACTAAGACAATGCTGCCTGAAAATTACTAGCTATTGCTTTCAGAAAAGGAATGTCAAGGGCAGTGAACAAGTGGGTAGCGGTCATAAATAATTCAGGGCAAAGGAAAACTGAGATCATCCCACTATGTCAATATGGAGCATTTTACTATTTATATACTCACATAAATTTAAGTACAGGACGTTAAAGAGTTGACCTACGTTCTGGACGATGTCTTGTTTTCACGGTGACAGTTGCAGTCATGGTTGTACTTGCCATCTTCGTAGCAGAACTATCGTACTATCAAGACTTCCGTAACGTTGATAGTCACATGAATACGCCTAAACTTGCACGACTCACTTATCATATCATCTATGGTTTTCATTACTTCATTACTTACAGTGTACAAAGTTTTTAAAAACTTATATTTATAGACCAGGGTTGGCCGGCCTATGGCCCGCGAGGGTTAATTAGACAAAAAAATGTCTTTTAAACTGAATAAAAACAGATATTAGATTTTATTTTATTTGTGAAAGACAAAATCTTGTACAAATTCATAACACAGTATACAATTATAAAACAAAACCTGAGTCTAGTGCTCCATTACAAAAACAATAATCAAAAGATAAAACAAGTTCTCTATAACAAAACAATAAACAAAAAAAAAACAGACTGGATAATATGCAATCATTGACATAATATTCATTACCCCATTATATAAAGATATTAATTGGCTTCAAAACTATTTACATAATAGAATTTATATATCACTTACAAAATTAAACTTATTACATACTGTCACAATGTAAACATTGAGTATATTCAATTTAACTTCATTGTTAATGTTCAAAATATTACAGTAGGTCGCAAAATATGATGGGCGCCTTTAAGAAATATTGTCTATTTTCTTTAAAGGTTGGACAATGTAGGAGGATGTGGTACAAACCATTATTGAAATAGCTTTTGCAGAATGGGCAGAGTTCGTTTGCTTTGAAAGTGATGGTTTTGCCTCCGTGGTGTAGTTTTAGTACAAGACCCGGGAAGAAAAAAAGGCAGTTATCTCACCTCAATTTTTTATTACTTTAATGAAAACTATGAATAACTACTAGTCGAAATTGATGAGTCTGCCAAGTATAGATAGAGGGAATAAAAAATGGTGGCTAATTCAAAACCTTAAAAACACATTAATTTTTCATTCGGAGCTCTATATTTTCAAAACTACCAACAACACTAGAAACTCTAAGAGAACATTATTTAAAGAAGAGTAAATTTTCTGAAATATTAGCCCTAAAAGAGCTATTTGCGTCCAATAGTTCTCGAGATATAGCTTTTTAAAAGCAAAAGTTAACAGAGATTGTAATTTAATATAAATATTTTTATAATTTAGTATTAAAAATGTGACCCATGCTCAGAAGCACCTAGCTATATGAAGGTTTTCGTCAATGAAGTTTATAAAATAACAAAATAGAAATAAACTTTCCGATGTGCATTTATTTCATCTCATAAGGTTAACTACAACAAAAGTAATGAAATGAAATAAATAACTTTATTCTGGGACATATGTCCCCTAAGAATAATTACATGGTTCATATAGTGAAATTTTTATCTGGCGAGCGTTTACAAATTTTCAGATA
>NW_027105523.1:54508-58612 GCF_000696795.3 Halyomorpha halys
AACTATAAACGATAAACATATAACTAAGGATAAGTCAAATTTTGCGGTTATAGAAAAAGAAACTTAATTCAGAGAGAAAGAAATAACAACAAACATGAAAAGTTGTATAAGAATTGAGGATGATTCGTATTCTTTGTACTTTGGCACCGATGAAGGAATACAATTTAGACCGAAATTTTAAAAAATGTCAGTTTTATTTATTAGTGCTTTTTTCATTGACCGCACATTGGTTCTCCCTTTTTCCGCCCTCTAACTCCTCCTTATAATATTTGATAAGACTCGTGGACGTGGTAGGAAGAGAGTAGGAGTCTTGAGGAGCTAAAGATACACCAAGGACAAACATAAGAGACCTACCAAAAAAACAAACTAAGACAATGCTGCCTGAAAATTACTAGCTATTGCTTTCAGAAAAGGAATGTCAAGGGCAGTGAACAAGTGGGTAGCGGTCATAAATAATTCAGGGCAAAGGAAAACTGAGATCATCCCACTATGTCAATATGGAGCATTTTACTATTTATATACTCACATAAATTTAAGTACAGGACGTTAAAGAGTTGACCTACGTTCTGGACGATGTCTTGTTTTCACGGTGACAGTTGCAGTCATGGTTGTACTTGCCATCTTCGTAGCAGAACTATCGTACTATCAAGACTTCCGTAACGTTGATAGTCACATGAATACGCCTAAACTTGCACGACTCACTTATCATATCATCTATGGTTTTCATTACTTCATTACTTACAGTGTACAAAGTTTTTAAAAACTTATATTTATAGACCAGGGTTGGCCGGCCTATGGCCCGCGAGGGTTAATTAGACAAAAAAATGTCTTTTAAACTGAATAAAAACAGATATTAGATTTTATTTTATTTGTGAAAGACAAAATCTTGTACAAATTCATAACACAGTATACAATTATAAAACAAAACCTGAGTCTAGTGCTCCATTACAAAAACAATAATCAAAAGATAAAACAAGTTCTCTATAACAAAACAATAAACAAAAAAAAAACAGACTGGATAATATGCAATCATTGACATAATATTCATTACCCCATTATATAAAGATATTAATTGGCTTCAAAACTATTTACATAATAGAATTTATATATCACTTACAAAATTAAACTTATTACATACTGTCACAATGTAAACATTGAGTATATTCAATTTAACTTCATTGTTAATGTTCAAAATATTACAGTAGGTCGCAAAATATGATGGGCGCCTTTAAGAAATATTGTCTATTTTCTTTAAAGGTTGGACAATGTAGGAGGATGTGGTACAAACCATTATTGAAATAGCTTTTGCAGAATGGGCAGAGTTCGTTTGCTTTGAAAGTGATGGTTTTGCCTCCGTGGTGTAGTTTTAGTACAAGACCCGGGAAGAAAAAAAGGCAGTTATCTCACCTCAATTTTTTATTACTTTAATGAAAACTATGAATAACTACTAGTCGAAATTGATGAGTCTGCCAAGTATAGATAGAGGGAATAAAAAATGGTGGCTAATTCAAAACCTTAAAAACACATTAATTTTTCATTCGGAGCTCTATATTTTCAAAACTACCAACAACACTAGAAACTCTAAGAGAACATTATTTAAAGAAGAGTAAATTTTCTGAAATATTAGCCCTAAAAGAGCTATTTGCGTCCAATAGTTCTTGAGATGTAGCTTTTTAAAAAGCAAAAAACAGAGATTGTAATTTAATATAAACATTTTTATAATTTAGGATTAAAATGTGACCAATTCTCCGAAGCACCTAACTATGTGAAGAATCGATGAAGTTTATAAAATACCAAAATAGAAACTTTCCGATGTGCCTTTATTTCATCTCATGAGGTTAACTACAACAGAAGTACAGGTCCGTGTCGGTCTAAGCAATGTGTTGATTATTTTAAGTTTGTTAATAAGTGATAGTTTATTTTTATGCTATTGTAGTCGTCCAAGTAGAGAAAGTCTTTTTTTCCGGTCACATGTGATTTCTAGGACAATCGTTTGTCCATCGTAGGTCCTAAGTATTTTGTATATGTTATAAATACAAATTTAGAGGAATGTTATTGACTGCAAAATATTAATATGCTGATGAACTATTGGTTAGCCACGTAAATTCACTGTCATTTGGTGCGACAGGTACTACTATCACGAAATAAATTATAGAACTGCCATGACAACACTACTATCATAGTATTGCAGCATGTGCAACCGTTACTGAAACTGTCATCCATCGTCCATTTCAAGATTTTTCTGTATTTTTTTTTTTTTTTTTATATATACATATATTCCAACGTATTAACTTCAGTTACAACACGTATAGGAATCCAAAGCTATGTTTTTATAACTTTTAGAAAACTATTAAAATAAGTAGAAGTAGTTGAGTTGAAAGTTAGCAGAGATAATGGATGTAATGTTCGGTTTGTCCGGTCAGTGTACCACAACACGAGGAAGCTAACATATTTCCTCAACGTTACATAGCAGCTGGCTACTTCACGCTGTTCTGACTTCGAGAGTGAATTTATTTAATTCAGGGACACAGTTCGTATGATAATGCTAATACGAGCATAATAAACTTATTCTAAAACTAAGTAGGAATATTACGACGATAGACAAAATTCACAACTATATAGATATGCTAAAACACCTTTAAAAAAAAGTGTATCCTTTCTCTGGACTCCAGGGCACTCAGGAATAGCTGGAAATGAGGCAGCGGATAAAGCTGAGAGGTTGCTACAATGAACGTTCCACCACTCCAAATTTACGAGCCGAAAGACATAAAGGTATTTTTAAGGAACAGAATCCGAAAAAGTTGGGATTCAATGTGGGCTGACGTACCACTCACCAATCATTTTGTCAAGCCTCGAAAATAATAAAATTCCCCGTACAAGATAATTGGCCCTTAAAGACCCAGCAGAATCCATAGACAAAATAATAAAATTTCTGAAAGAAACTCAACTTTATACTAAAATATAATCCACCAATATCGACCAGTGTAAAAAAAAATAGTCTTCATTAAACTATCAAATGTCAAAGACAAGAAGATAAATAAAGTAAAAGGGTGTAATAACCTAGATGTTGATCGCCCTGAATAAAAATCTAATCTGTGTCACTCACTTCACTTCTGATCTCGGCCAAGTATGTACATGTGCGTAGGCAGGATTTCGCCAAGAAGGGGGGCAAACCTCAGACGTGTGTGTATATATATAGTCCACGTATTAAATTTATATTACCCATAATCGCAATAAATTATTGAGCATAAACTTTATTATAGTACATCAATATATACAATATACACAATAAATACAAAAATATAAGAGGCGATGAAAATGTTTGCTATAAGAGCATCAGCCTTCTGGGATTGCAGGCAAAAATATTACCATCTCCTTTATTTATAATCTTAATATTTTATAAAAATTGACAAAAATGTAGTTATGATAAATAATTTTTCAAATGCTTGAACTGAGTAGAGGAAGGCTACAAGCATGGTTGTGATAAATGTTTATTAATAGTGTTTTGCAGAGAAATAATTTTTGACTGTTTTTTTAATGGATAATTAACTAATTAGGTAATTAAACATATGTGGGATATACTTATGAACAAAAAATAATTTTATGTAATTTTTAATGTTTTCTTAGATATAAATGTTTTGACCTGGGCAGAATAGCCTGAATGAAGTTTTAGAGTTTTTAAATTATATGCAAAGTGGTATTGAGGTAAGGTAAATTATAAATAATAATGCTAAGTAATTAAATTGTTTGTAAGATCGTACATATAATAGAAACTTTTTGTAGTAGATGTCCCTGAAGATGGCCGGATTGGCCGAATAAAAGAAATAAAGTTTTGGATAGTATTTGAGTTATTTATTAAAACATTACCATCTCCTTTAGGATAGTTGGCTTTTTTCATTTATTAAAAAAAAAAGGTCCGAGATAACTAATATCCCAAACTTTAAGTTATAATAGGAAGAATAGAATCTAAAAAATAGGTTCTTTTTTATTCGTTTTCCCCATTATTATATATCTAGCTTATCACTTCAAAGTTGTGATTGTGATCCATGGAGATATCAACTCCTAACTATAGTATGTTTCCAGAAAGAAATCATCTGTCATTCA
>NW_027105523.1:58662-60754 GCF_000696795.3 Halyomorpha halys
ACGAGGAAGCTAACATATTTCCTCAACGTTACATAGCAGCTGGCTACTTCACGCTGTTCTGACTTGGAGAGTGGATTTATTTAATTCAGGGACACAGTCCGTATGATAATGCTAAAACGAGCATAATAAACTTATTCTAAAACTAAGTCGGAATATTACGACGATAGACAAAATTCACAACTATATAGACATGCTAAAACATCTTAAAAAAAAAGTGTATAGTTGTTCTGGACTCCAGGGCACTCAGGAATACCTGGAAATGAGGCAGCGTATATAGCGGCTAAGGAGGCCGCTACAATGAACGTTCCACCACTCCAAATTTACGAGCCGAAAGACATAAAGGCATTTTTAAGGAACAGAATCCGAAAAAATTGGGATTCAATGTGGGCTGACATACCACTCACCAATAAACTAAGAAATGTTAAAAAAAAAACACAAAAGTGGATAAGTGCCATAAGGGGAAACAGAAGAGAAGATGTGGTTGTTGCAAGAGTAAGAATAGGACATTCCAAATTAACACACCACTTAATCACAAAAGAGGACCAACCTATATGCCAAACCTGTCAGTCCCCATTATCGATAAAGCATATAATTGAAGAATGCTCATCATTTTGTCAAGCCTTCGAAAATAATAAAACTTCTCGTACAAGAGAATTGGCCCTTAAAGACTCAGCAGAATCCATAGACAAAATAATAAAATTTCTGAAAGAAACACAACTTTATACTAAAATATAATCCACCCATATCGACCAGTGTAAAAATGAAATAGTCTACATTCAACTATCAAATGTCAAAGACTAAGAAGATAAATTTTTTACTAAATTTATCTAAGAAGATAAATAAAGTAAAAAGGGTGGGTGTAATAGCCAAGACGTTGATGCCCTGAATAAAAAGCTAATCTAAAGCTAATCTGAATTTACTTGATGTATATATATGTATACTGTTGTAAATATCAATAAATAAATTATTAAAAAAAAAAAAATAATCTGTATCACTTACTTCACTTAGCTTTCTGATTTCGACCAAGTCTGTACATGTGCGTAGGCAGGATTTCGCCAAGAGGGGGGCAAACCTCAGACGTGTATACAGATGTATGTATACATAATCCACGTATTAAATTTATATTACCCATTATCGCAATAAATTATTGAGCATAAACTTAATTATAGTCCATCAATATATACAATATACACAATGAATACAAAAATATAAGAGGCGTTGAAGATGTTTGCTATAAGAGCAGCCTTCTGGGATTGCTGGCCAAAATATTACCATATCCTTCAGGATAGTTGCCTTTTTTCATTTATTTAAAAAAAAAAATCGGAGATAACTAATCTGGCAAACTTTAAGTTATAATAGGAAGGATAGAATATAAAAAAAGGTTTTTTTTTATTCGTTTCCCCCATTATTATGTATCTTATCACATCAAAGTTGTGATTGTGATCCATGGAGATATCAACTCCTAACTATAGTATGTTTCCAGAAAGAAATCATCTGTCATTCACACTGTTTACTTTCTTTTTTGTTTCTAGAATCACAAAAATCTAGGGGAGGGGCTCATTTCTGCCTATGCCCATGAGTATGTTCGTTTTTTTTACACTTTATTTCTTTTTCTCATCGTGTTTTTTACAACTCTTCTCCTCGCCTACTCTTTTCATATTACTTCTTCCTTGTCCACATTATATAGTTATCTTCACTACATCTTATTATTGTCATATTTACTAATTACTCCTTTTGTCTAACTTAACTTAAAATTCAATTTCTTTGTTCTAAAGTATTTTACCTACATATTTCATTGATTACATATATTTTCTTTCTCATATTCCCTCCATAATTTTAGTCTAAAATTAATATTTTTAAATTAAAATATTCAATTTTTTTATTTCTTTTGAATTATATTTTATTTATTTAATCCTGTGATTTACTTACATATTTAATTACGTGCATATACGTTTTATTTTCCTATTTTTCATCACTTTATTTTAAATAGTTTTTATATTTAATTACTGATTAATTTTGCATATGTATTTTATTATTTGTACTTTCCTCTAACTTAATTTTATTATTACTTTTCTTATACATCTACTTATAC
>NW_027105523.1:60804-61682 GCF_000696795.3 Halyomorpha halys
CGTACAAGAGAATTGGCCCTTAAAGACTCAGCAGAATCCATAGACAAAATAATAAAATTTCTGAAAGAAACACAACTTTATACTAAAATATAATCCACCCATATCGACCAGTGTAAAAATGAAATAGTCTACATTCAACTATCAAATGTCAAAGACTAAGAAGATAAATTTTTTACTAAATTTATCTAAGAAGATAAATAAAGTAAAAAGGGTGGGTGTAATAGCCAAGACGTTGATGCCCTGAATAAAAAGCTAATCTAAAGCTAATCTGAATTTACTTGATGTATATATATGTATACTGTTGTAAATATCAATAAATAAATTATTAAAAAAAAAAAAATAATCTGTATCACTTACTTCACTTAGCTTTCTGATTTCGACCAAGTCTGTACATGTGCGTAGGCAGGATTTCGCCAAGAGGGGGGCAAACCTCAGACGTGTATACAGATGTATGTATACATAATCCACGTATTAAATTTATATTACCCATTATCGCAATAAATTATTGAGCATAAACTTAATTATAGTCCATCAATATATACAATATACACAATGAATACAAAAATATAAGAGGCGTTGAAGATGTTTGCTATAAGAGCAGCCTTCTGGGATTGCTGGCCAAAATATTACCATATCCTTCAGGATAGTTGCCTTTTTTCATTTATTTAAAAAAAAAAATCGGAGATAACTAATCTGGCAAACTTTAAGTTATAATAGGAAGGATAGAATATAAAAAAAGGTTTTTTTTTATTCGTTTCCCCCATTATTATGTATCTTATCACATCAAAGTTGTGATTGTGATCCATGGAGATATCAACTCCTAACTATAGTATGTTTCCAGAAAGAAATCATCTGTCATTCACACTGTTTACTTTCTT
>NW_027105523.1:62661-65728 GCF_000696795.3 Halyomorpha halys
TTTATACAATAGGATATTTTGTTTGCAAGCTTTTTTCAAGCCGCTTATAGAATATCCTCCTGAATCAGTGTACCCAGAAGCAATTAGCCAATTGGTTTTGCATGTTTGATGTTAAACGCATATATTTGCATATTTAGACTATTTCAATTTGAACAAAAAATAAATATTAAATTAAATTGCCATAATAAAGACGAAATTACAGATAATATAAAATAAAAAAATCATATTAATTCAGTTAGCAATAAAACAAACAATCCAATAAAGGCTACGTTCAACTATTCACTTCTAACAACGAATACAGCCAGGCGTGTCTTGTGTTTTATTATACATAGAATCTACTTTTTCTATCTTTTATTCTCTTTTTTCTTATCATACTTTTCCTCCTTCTCATTCTCTATTCCTTTTTTATTTTTCTTTACCGAGGTTATTTTGTTCCCCATATATATCATTGTCATATTTTCTAATTACTACTTTGTCTTACTTACTTTATATTTTGTTTCTTTATTCTAGTATATGAATTACATTTTTCATTAGTTACATATATGTTTCCGTAACTTTAAATTTTAAATTATTATTATTATTAAATTAAAATATTCGTTTTTTTTTAATTTAATTTTTTTATGAGCCCCTTCCCAGTCAATTCTGATATACAGGGAGGAGGGAGGGTTATTAACAGGGACCAAACTAGTCTGATAATGGTGGGAATCAAGTTTTTTATTTTTTGGGACCGTCACTGAGTGAAAAATGTCAACGCAACAGGCCGGATTCGATCCGATCCGATATACCTAGATCTCAGAACCGCGCCTAACCACCTGAGCTACGGATGACCCTCTGCTTTGTTTCTTTGCATTATATAACTTTATATTTTTATTTCATTAATTATTTTATTTACATATTTAATTACCTTTATATATGTTTTATTTCCCACTTCTTTCATCACTCATTTTTATTAATTTTCATTCTGTACGATTATTTACTTTAATAATTCTACATATCCTTTTATTCATTAGTTGTTATCTTGTTTTTTGTTCCTTGCCTTGATGAAGGCTAGAAATTCAGGCCAGTGTTGACAATAATAAATACGTTTTTTAACTTATTCTTTTTATTAATTGAATCTTTACATGCAAAAAATATTCGAATTTTTTTTGTGTGTGTTTGAATTTATTTTGTCTTAGAAACATGCATATAAAGTACAAGAATACTGTTGGAAGTTCTTAAAAATTAAATATAGGTAGCGGATCAGTACGAGAGAAATAAGTGAAATATTATTAAATTCAATATATAAAATAAATAGGTTTCTTAAAAATATTTTTCATAGATAAACCGTAGAATCTTAATCACCGTTATGATACATTTGGTCTTCGAGTATTTTTTCCCCATGTTTTGATTAGTAATAGGTGCAAAAATAAAACCTCACACTATCTGATTGCGATTCGATTCGAGTATTGAACACTAAGATAAGTGACAGCATGAGAAAACCCTAATGATAATGACGTGTTGATATGATGTCATCAACTTATATCGATTGATATCACAAGTTGACGTCATAACTGACAGATATCTTTCTGAGAAGGTCCACCTTTCTCATACCTTATCACACCTTACACTAATTGAACATGTAGATGTTAATGATGGGATAGTGACATGTTGGTACTAATATGAAAATAATTTTCTTTTTTTTTTTTTGGGGGGGGGGGACTACAGCCGAGGATTGCTAAATTGCTAGCAGTATACCTAGTTCATCCTTCTCATTCTGATGATTTGGAATGTTTTAGGATTTTTTACTTATTTATATATTTTTTTAAAAACTTATTTATCCATTCAAGTGTTTCTTGTAACCGGCTGTTTATTATATTTTCCTTTCAATCTATGTGTTAGTCTTGTTCTGGTAAAATGTATTTATTTGTTTATTTTTTTGGTAAACTGATCTACTGCTGTTACTATTATTAATGGTCTGATCTCACATTGCCGTCTAATAGTGAATTTGTTTAGCGGGTCACTGGAGAGGATGAATTCGGGAGAGTAAATTTGTTGATCGGGTGAATTAAAAATTGCGAAATGGTGAAATTGAAGGAACTGAAAAGGGAAATAAAAAAATGAATGAATTGACATATTTGTATTTGATGTATAGGCCGAAATTGATTATAAAAGGAATCTGCAGGGGAAAAAAAAACTGTTTTCTTTCTATTTTATTATACCATGTAATTATATGTAATTTATATATGTCTGATTACGGATTGATAAGTATGCTGTGTGATATAGCAACCTGATTTATTTGGGCTGAATAAATGAATTAAGTATTTCTCTCCCTTCTCTCTATTCTGAGTTCAATAAATAGTTTCATAATTTCGAGGTTCAATTTTTCTAATTAACACCTTTCTTTGCTATAATTTTTGAAAAAGGTAGACAAATTAATACATACACATTTCCTATAAATCGCTACTAAAATTTTTTAAAAAAATAATTTTCATGGGGCGCTAAATATTTTTCCTGTAAGAAAAAAAGTTTGGAAACCACTGGTTTAGCGGAAAGTAGACAAAAGTATAACCAGAACAGATGATATACTAGAAAAATATACAGGTTTTGTTTCCCAATATGAGAAAAATGCTCAAGGCTAGACCTATCCTTTTACCGATTATACAAAAGGACAGTGTCCGAGGGTGATCAAAAGAATTATATTATATTTAGAAGATTCATTCATTAAGTTTTATTGTATTTTATCTAGATTTATATATATCCCCCTTTATTGTATACATATATATATATATATATATGTGTGTAGTATCATTTGGTGTCGGCCTATATTTCATTTTCTTAAATTTCCTAATATTATCTTACTTTAACATTATTTTATCTCTTTTTGATTTCAAATGTATTGTATTTGTTAACCACCGAATTTCATCACTGCTCTACCTTGTTAATACCTTTCATCCTTCAAATATCTTAAGTATCGATAGTTCAAATTCTTATCTAACTAAACGATCATTATTCTTTAAACCAAAATAACATTTATTATTTTATTTTATTTTTATACCAGATCAGCCTGGTGGGCCTTACATGGTTGATA
>NW_027105523.1:66300-69207 GCF_000696795.3 Halyomorpha halys
TGCTAACCTTGCATAAGTTTGAGTTAGTTTGATGTAACCGAAATAACATGAAATATGTTTTTGCACTTGTAGCTACCAAAACTTGAAACAAAATCAAAACTTCCACAAGTACAATAATAGCACCTTCACCTAGTAAAAAGTATCTAAAAGATGAATACAATGAATATACAAGATATTCTTATAATACTTTTCCTAACTATAATGTATATTCCATACATAGGTTAGTGAAACTAAAGATGTTAGTTGGTTCCTAGTCAAGGACATAGGTGCCCGTCTGATACAACATGTACCTATATCTAGAGTAGAGAAGAGTCCAAAACCAAAATCGTTGAACTCTACGTAAGATAAGTGACATCATAAGAAAACCCTAATGATAATGACGTGTTGATATGATGTCATCGACTTACATCGATTGATATCACGCTGACGTTATAACTGACAGATGTCTTTCTGAGAAGCCCCACCTTCTTTCTCAAACCATATCAAATCTTCAACTAATTGAACTGGCAATGATGAGAAATACTTGACCGTGAATAAATTCTCTTTTTTATTTTATTCTCTTTTTTTCCTGTCTTTCTTTTAACCCCCATCTCCTTCTCTATACTTTACTTTATTCTCCTTGCCCACGTTATTAGCTATTAACCATATATTATTATGGTTATGTTTTCTATTCACTTCTTTTGTCTAACTACTTCATATTTTGTTTGTTTATATATTATTAAGGTTATATATTCCATTAGTCTCATATATTTTCTTTCTCTCAATTTTAATTTTTAAATTATTAATAAACAAAAATATTCATATTCCTTTGTATTATATAATTTTAAATTTTTATTTCCCTAATTATGTTATTTTTACTTACTTATTCAATTACCTATATATTCATTTTATTTTCCACTTCTTTCATTACTTTAATTTTATGATTTTCATTTTGTACTATTACTTTAAGACATTCTGTTTATATGTATATATTTTTTAATCTTTGTATTCATTGGTTGTTATCTTGTTCTGTTTTCTTAGTCTTAATGAAGGCTGGAAATTCTAGCCGAAACGTTGGCACTTTTAAATAAGTTGTTTCAACTTATTTGTTATATTTTGACCGCACCCCCAACCATCTTCTCCTCATATAATTGAACTGGTAGATAATAGTAAAAAGTATCCAACGGATGAATGAAAAAAACGTTCTGCGTGCACATCACGCTAATTTCCCATATTATAACAAATCCTATTTTAGTGTTTCTCCAAGTAGAGATAACGAAGCCAGTTAGATCGAGCAGTTTAGATTTTTTTCGGATCCCACTCTCCTTTCTTTTTTTCTCTTTAACAATATTAAATTCTTTAATATTTTGTATTTCTTTATAGATTATTACTGTAACAGTGCGAAATGATTAATTACTTCAAATAAACAAAATTAATGTTTAGAGAAAGATTGTTTGAAAATTCATCATTTAAGCCCTACTAGATTAGTTCGATGGGGATAAGATCTAACTGACATGAAAGCTCACATTGTACAATAATGTATCAAATGCAATCATAATTGTTAGAGCCATTTTTTAGAAAATTGAAAAAAAAAAGTGAAAAATCAGTTATATTAAATGGCACTACCAGTAAGCCAATTTTATCGAAAAATTTCCTGAAACATTCCAGACCTCCTGTCCTACAGTATCCTTTTTAAATACTCCACTAATACCTGTTGAACAGATTCGATACTTAGGACTCCATCTTGGCAAGAGACTTACTTGGGATCCACATACAAGACTGAAACGACAAGAAACAGCTCGTAGATTTCGATTGCTACAACACTTACTTGACAAACTCTCTAAACTTACCATTCACTACAAAAAATTAGTATAACTCTCTGATAAACATACCAATTTGGACATATGGAATTGAGCTTTGGGGCTCTACCAAACTATCAAATTCCTCCCGTATCCAATACATACAATCCAAAATCCTTGATGCTCCTTATTACGTTACAAATAAACAACCACAAAGACCTTAACATCTCATTCGTTGCAGATTTTGCCCCAAACTGATATGTGTCTTTTCATTCCAAACACCTTACCCACCCTAACCCATTAGTTCTTAATCTCTCATCCTTAACAATCCCTGCTAATCCTCCAAGGCGTCTGAAAAGAAGATGGCCACAAGATCTTCTAATTTAAATTAATGCTTGAAGTACCAACAATGGCTGGTTCCTTCCCAAGATTTGCAAGTGTAAATGAAACATACAACATATTTAATTACAGTATTTATTATTTTTACATGATCTAAACTTGTAATATCTGTTTCGTATGACTTTTCTTTTTTCGAGCTAAGCGATTCACACACGCAGGATCCTAAAACGTATACTTCCTTCGAAAATTCTAATTTGAAATTTTTTCCAATCGCAATATGTCCCCTTGCTATATATTTGCAGTTGGTAGCGATTTAATAAAAAAATTAAATCAAAATTGTTGATGTCAATGATTTTAATGATTGTTAATGTGGGTAATGAACCTGCATTGTAATAATGTATTTTAGTGAATTTGATAAATTAATTATAAACTAAGTTACAAGAAATATTAGTTTGTTATGTGTGAGTTGAATTATATGTTAATAATATTAAAATTTTAGCATGTCTATTTAATGATGGCTAAGAGCCGAAACGTCAAAGAGGTAATAAAGTATGCTGAGAGTATTGGGTTTAGCCACTCTCAAACAATTAATAAAAATATATTATATAAGAAATAAAAGATTAATTGTCTTTTTTATTTACTGATCGCTAAAAAAAGCTAAAATAAATCCATTAAAAGCAACAGCTTTCAGTAAAATCCAATCAATGAATATATTTTCATAAGAAAACGATCATAATTTTTTTTCAAAAGAGAAAAAGCATTTAAATCGATGTAATACCTTCTTAAGTGG
>NW_027105523.1:70452-73910 GCF_000696795.3 Halyomorpha halys
GTATCCAACGGATGAATGAAAAAAACGTTCTGCGTGCACATCACGCTAATTTCCCATATTATAACAAATCCTATTTTAGTGTTTCTCCAAGTAGAGATAACGAAGCCAGTTAGATCGAGCAGTTTAGATTTTTTTCGGATCCCACTCTCCTTTCTTTTTTTCTCTTTAACAATATTAAATTCTTTAATATTTTGTATTTCTTTATAGATTATTACTGTAACAGTGCGAAATGATTAATTACTTCAAATAAACAAAATTAATGTTTAGAGAAAGATTGTTTGAAAATTCATCATTTAAGCCCTACTAGATTAGTTCGATGGGGATAAGATCTAACTGACATGAAAGCTCACATTGTACAATAATGTATCAAATGCAATCATAATTGTTAGAGCCATTTTTTAGAAAATTGAAAAAAAAAAGTGAAAAATCAGTTATATTAAATGGCACTACCAGTAAGCCAATTTTATCGAAAAATTTCCTGAAACATTCCAGACCTCCTGTCCTACAGTATCCTTTTTAAATACTCCACTAATACCTGTTGAACAGATTCGATACTTAGGACTCCATCTTGGCAAGAGACTTACTTGGGATCCACATACAAGACTGAAACGACAAGAAACAGCTCGTAGATTTCGATTGCTACAACACTTACTTGACAAACTCTCTAAACTTACCATTCACTACAAAAAATTAGTATAACTCTCTGATAAACATACCAATTTGGACATATGGAATTGAGCTTTGGGGCTCTACCAAACTATCAAATTCCTCCCGTATCCAATACATACAATCCAAAATCCTTGATGCTCCTTATTACGTTACAAATAAACAACCACAAAGACCTTAACATCTCATTCGTTGCAGATTTTGCCCCAAACTGATATGTGTCTTTTCATTCCAAACACCTTACCCACCCTAACCCATTAGTTCTTAATCTCTCATCCTTAACAATCCCTGCTAATCCTCCAAGGCGTCTGAAAAGAAGATGGCCACAAGATCTTCTAATTTAAATTAATGCTTGAAGTACCAACAATGGCTGGTTCCTTCCCAAGATTTGCAAGTGTAAATGAAACATACAACATATTTAATTACAGTATTTATTATTTTTACATGATCTAAACTTGTAATATCTGTTTCGTATGACTTTTCTTTTTTCGAGCTAAGCGATTCACACACGCAGGATCCTAAAACGTATACTTCCTTCGAAAATTCTAATTTGAAATTTTTTCCAATCGCAATATGTCCCCTTGCTATATATTTGCAGTTGGTAGCGATTTAATAAAAAAATTAAATCAAAATTGTTGATGTCAATGATTTTAATGATTGTTAATGTGGGTAATGAACCTGCATTGTAATAATGTATTTTAGTGAATTTGATAAATTAATTATAAACTAAGTTACAAGAAATATTAGTTTGTTATGTGTGAGTTGAATTATATGTTAATAATATTAAAATTTTAGCATGTCTATTTAATGATGGCTAAGAGCCGAAACGTCAAAGAGGTAATAAAGTATGCTGAGAGTATTGGGTTTAGCCACTCTCAAACAATTAATAAAAATATATTATATAAGAAATAAAAGATTAATTGTCTTTTTTATTTACTGATCGCTAAAAAAAGCTAAAATAAATCCATTAAAAGCAACAGCTTTCAGTAAAATCCAATCAATGAATATATTTTCATAAGAAAACGATCATAATTTTTTTTCAAAAGAGAAAAAGCATTTAAATCGATGTAATACCTTCTTAAGTGGCCTGGCTGGTCTTAAAAACTTTCATCCCACCGTTAAATAACAATGATAATCTCTTTTCATGGCTTATAAAAACTTTTAATAACCTTTTTATAAGTCCATCTAGCGTAATTTAATAATCATAATCGCTTTTAGTACTATATATTTAATTTACGATAACTTTCTCTAAATATAACTCACATATTAAATATTTTAAACTAAATAAAAATAGTTTATTATTCTGGAACTAGATCCCTTTAGAACAATTACAAAGGCAATTTTAATTTTATAATAACATTTATTGGCCATAAAACAGTGTGGCCACACTTAATTATAACTTATATACAGAGAGAAAAATATATATTAATTAAAAAACTAACTGACTAAATAAAAACAAAACAAAAAGTAAATATCAATAATAACAAAATATCTGTACTATTACAATAATGGGTTAGATTGGTGAAGCAAAAGGTAGTGAAATATAAGGGATTTAAACGAGGAAAGGGTTGGTACATGACTTATGTCAGAGGGAATGGAGTTCCAGAGATATGCAAGCTCGAGTAAAAAATGATTTATCAAACGCAGTAGGTGAGGTAGAGGATACATGTCAGACAAACGGGCCCTGGTAGTACGGAATAGGATTGAGAATTTGAATTGCAGGTTTTCTAGGATATAGGAGGGGCGTTGAGTACTAATTGCTTGGAATAGAAAGGAAGCTAGGGAATACTGGGATCGGAAGGATGGATAGAGCCACTTCAGCTCGGCGTAATACTGGGTTATGTGCGTATCTCTGCTGATCCCGAAAATAAATCGTACAATTCATATGGCGCTTAAGTGTAGATTTGAAATTACCCGAGAGTCCACCATATACCAGACAGCCATGATCTAAGTGGAGGAAAACAAGAGAGGAAACTAAGAGTTAACGGGTTTTAAGTGGAAGGAAATAACGGATTCCATTAAATTGCTTCAGGGTTGCTATGGTCAGAAAATTTGGGCAATGTATTCTTTCCAGAATAAAGTTTGACCAAATGTGATACCAAGATCTTTGACTGAGGTATGGAAGGAGATAGGAGTATTGTTTAGGAAAAGACTGAGGTGTCCTGGGATAGATTTAAGGAGAGAGGGAGATCCAATTATGATAGCTTTAGTCTTTTCGGTATCTAACGTATGTTTATTGTCTGTTGCCCAAGTACCTATACTATTGATGTCTTCTTGTAGTTTAAGAATGGTACTTGAGGCGTCATGAGAATAGAAGGAAAGGTAGATTTGTTAGTCGTCTGCGTATAGATGATACTGGGAATGCTGGGTGGCAAGTGGAAGATCATTTATAAAGATTGAGAAAAGAGTAGGGAATGAAAGGAACTCTGAGGTAATATAATTCCTACCAAAGTGTTCACAATATATTAGAAATTTATTTATTATCTATTGTATAAATCATTTCATTCCGTAAAACTAATTTAATTAATCGTCATAATATAAATTTTGTTGGTGAATTAATTTTTTTTTTTTTTTTTTATAAAATTTTAAATAAATCCATACCAAGATCAATTTTTTTTTATTCATAAATGGACAATCTTATAATTTTAACAAATTACATCATTACTTAACATTATTAAGGATGTTTTTTTTTTTTATTTATTTGTTGATATTTACAACTGTATAAAAAGATACAACTAGTAAATTTGATCATAATGACATAATGATATGATACAGGATGTAGAGAAACTACC
>NW_027105523.1:74695-82068 GCF_000696795.3 Halyomorpha halys
CTGACAATCCTCCGAGGCGCCTGAAAAGAAGATGGCCACGAGACCAGCTAATGTAAAATGTCATTAGAGTGCTACCAATGGGTAGTTTCTCTACAGGCGTGTAACACTCAAATTTAACCGAGATCAGATTTACTAAATGTATTATAATGTACAGTTGTAAATAGCAATAAGTAAATATTAAAAAAAATAAAATAAAATAAAATGTTGAAATGTATGGTGCTAGAAAAATACCAAATGTACCGTTGGTAAAAAATAAAACGTTTGTGAACATTATGCAGACGTTAATTTAAATAACCAAACTAAACTTAGCCAACGTACTTAACAAAAGCCAAACAAGGTAAGCCTGTTAGTGAAATTCTAAGAGCTCTCTCATCTCTATCTGATCTTGGAATCACAACTATGGTTTTCCGCGCAACCAATTAATAGTTATATATATTTTTAATATTGATTTTTTTTACCTCATTTTCTTTAATCCAAAATTTTCAGTAATCCGAATCCCCCCCGGAGCCATTAGTTCGATTATCGAGCTTAACTCTAATTAGATTAAACATTAATACTATTTGCAAACAAATAATTAAACTTGGCGTTAACATAGTCTTAAAAACTGAATTTAAATCGGTATATTACACAACGTATGCCTGGGATATTCCAGCAATTATATGCCATTAGCAAATACAATCAATTTACATTTTTATATCAATAATTTACCACTTTTTACGATTTTCTAGGAAACGATCATTAGTATATATCAATATAACATTTGTATAATATATCAATTAAATGATATTTAATATCAACTAGATATAATTCTCACTGAAATATTATGAGAGAGCTAAAATGGCTTCCCCTAGAGTAACACCAGTTGTCCTTTTAATTATGGTAGCTTGTATTATTATTTTTGACGAAAACATGTTGAAAATTTTCAAATTATAATGCATAGCAGTGGAAGTAACTGTGATATGTAGCTGCTGGCTGTGTAGACACAAGAGTTGGGAATACTGTCGGTAGGAGACGGATTGCCACATCCCTAGGGAACCACACTCCCTCAAGGCTCGTCTTACAAACTGCTCCAGGATCTAAATCTACATCTGTCTGCTTAGCTTTCTGTCTCATCTTTTAGTCTTCCTCGCTGTTTGTTCTCTAAGGTCGAAAATTCAAGGACATGTATCGGCGTGGTGTCAATAAATATTTTTTTTTTCGAAGAATTAGTCACTTTATTGAAGAAACGTTTTCGGAGGAGCTGAGTTCAAAACAAAAATACTTTTTCAACTATTCAAATGCTATCATTTTAACGCATAATTCATATCTTCATCGTGGCTGAAATAGAAATATATAGAGTAGGTAGATCAAATGTTATAGTGTAGAAGTTGTTATAATTGTTGAACGAATGTGTTCGTTAAGGGTGAGCTCTTAATAACAATTCGAAACATGTCTTTAATTATACATTTTTGTTTCGTCTATTTCCTTTTTTATGAAAAAAAACCTTTTGGTCACTTCTGACATATGGGAGGATTATTTACAGGGGACCACTCTATTCTAACCCAGGAGGGGGTTAAGTTTTTATTTCATAGGACTGCCACAGAAATAACAATCGATCCCCTGCCGTTACGAGACAGTTAACGTTGGCGCTCAAACAAACAGCCCACAATTCGTCGTAAACCAATGACCTCTTACCCAACAGTAAACTTTAATAATACCCCACTTATTCCTGTCGAACAGATCCGTTACTTAAGACTACATCTGGACAAACGACTGACATGGAATCCTCATACAAGACTGAAAAGACAGGAAACAGCTCGTCGATTTCGACTATTACAACATTTACTAGACAAACGGTATAAATTGCTCATTACAAAAGACTAATCAACATGACTATTATAAGGCCTATTTGGACATACGAAGTTGAGCTTTGGGGCTCCACTAAACCATCAAATTTTTCCCTTGTATCCAATCCTTACAGTCCAAAATCCTTCGTGAAATCCTGAATGCTCCTTACTTTGTCAAAAATCAAGTCATTCAACATGACCTCAATGTCCCATATGTTGCCGATTTGGCCAGAACCAAATACCAGTCCTTCCCTGAAAAACTTCCCAACCACCCAAACCACTTTTTCCCTAACCTGGCTTCTCCTTCACTACCTAATAATCCTCCTAGGCGTCTGAAAAAAAGATGGCCACGAGATCTACCACTCTAGAAATGTTATTGGAGTTCTATCAATAGGTGGATTCTCCACACGTTTGTATCATGCAATTATATCACTTACAGCAAATTTACTTGTATGTATTTTTATAAAGTTGTAAATAACAATAAATAAATGATTAAAAGAAGAAGAAAAAATTACTCATCATACAACAATGGAAGGCTACTATGGCCTATAGACTGTAGTCAGACACATTGGGTACCGCAAGCAACAGCCATTTCTTTGCTCTCAGTGAGTGGAATGAGTGGGTATAGTTCAACCAGAACAAAGAAGGAAAGAGGAGAAGAAATGAAGCAAACATGACCATTAATCAAGAGAAAAAATCTAAGCAATCAGAAATCACAAATCAAATTAGTCCACAATGTAAACCTTAATATTGACTGATTAATCAGAAGTTATTGATTCTAACAAACGTTGTTAGAATAGAAATAGAAAATTTTAGTTTGATTAAATTAAATTTCCTTGTTTTTCTATTAAGTTTTATTTAATTTTTCAATCAATTTTTTTTAATTTTGATTAAAGCTCTATTAAAAATATAATTGAACGCTATTTCTGTGCCTATCCATAATAATTTATCATTTAACTTCCAATACAGTTCACGTATTCTCATTCATTATATAACCAGCCTTAAATCACGCCTTTGTTCCATGAGTAATATTTAGTTCACACTTAATTATCATTATCATAAACATCAATAAAACAGATATAAAGGAGTAGGTATAAAAAGATATGCTTATAAGCAAACTAACATAAAATATAAATGAAAATTGTGTGGAAGTTAAAGATAAAACAATATATATTCTCACTTGTGTTAAAAAGTTAATTTTGAATTTAAAAGATTAAAGATCATTC
Source organism: Halyomorpha halys (assembly GCF_000696795.3). NCBI lineage: Eukaryota > Metazoa > Arthropoda > Insecta > Hemiptera > Pentatomidae > Halyomorpha > Halyomorpha halys. The sequence continues at coordinate 77,748 of NW_027105523.1, forward strand.
ATAAACTATATCGTATAAATCAATTGACAAATTAAAGCTGAATGAACCTTCCTCCTCTGTTGAAATGCTCATTCATTTCATTTGCATTCATTCGTCGAATTCGCAGAAAGGAAGAAGTATGCCGGATCCTATAGAGATGTCATATCGTACTTTTTTATATCGGTTTTTCCCAGAGAATGTCATAATATCTCATTATTTCTCTAAAAACTTCGTTTGAAATAAAATTGTTTTATTATAAATTCTTCAAAAAATGTGATGATAAGAAAACTATGTTGAAATGTTAAAAATTCATTTACTTTTACTATATATGAAGTATATAGGAAGGGGGAAGTATTTCCATCGGGCAATATTTCGAATTCAAGTTTCTTTATTGCACAGTTTATTGCACTTACTGGACAAAAGGTCTAAATTTACAATCCATTACAAAAGACTGATCTACATGACTGCAATAAGGCCTATCTGAACATTTGAAGTTGAGTTTTGGGGCTCCACTAAACCTTTGAATTCCTCTCGTATTCAATCCTTACAATCCAAAATCCTTAATGCTCCTTACTTTGTCACAAATCAAGTCATCCATCTGGACCTCAAATATATCTCATATGTTGCAGGCCTGGCCAGAACCAGATACCAATCCTTCCACGATAAACTTCTCAAACACCCAAACCACTTGTTTCCTGATCTTCTCCTTCACTACCTAATAATCCTCCGAGGCGTCTGAAAAAAATATGGCCACGAGATCTTCTCCTCTAGAAATTTTATTGGAGTTCTATCAATGGGTAGATTCTCCACATGTTAGTATCATGTCATTATATCACTTACAGCAAATTTACTTGTTGTATATATTTTTATACAGTTGTAAATGACAATAAATAAATAATTTAAAAAAATATACATACGTGAAAGTATATCTTTGAGAAAGAAATTTGTTCATATATTTTAAATCACTTTTGCTTAGTTTTATTTCATGCTATCCACTCTCTTAATTTGTTATATTATTTTAGTTGTTCGAATCTTTTTTAGCCCTGATGAAGTTACAAGTCGCAAAGTGGAACAAAACGTAATTTCATAATAAATAGTATAATTACTATTTGAGATATTTTGACAGCACCTAAGCCATCTTAACATTATATATTACAAACGGTCAATCAAATCTCTTCCATTAGTGATAGTGTATTTCTAATTAAATGAATATGAACCTTCGATTGTCATGTAGAATTTCTTATTTATTTTTGCATTATAGATTATTTTTTCTTTTTTTTATTTCGACTGAAGTAATCAAAATATAAACATATATGAATTTATTGCCAAATATGCAAAATAAAACGGGGCAAATTGCAACTGGGTACTCTGATTCTTAAAGAAGAAAATAAATAAATAAAAGATTTTTAAAATATCCAATTGCATAAAAATAAACTGTGTGTGGACAGCGGGGAAAAAAATCGTACAAAAAATTGAAATGATATATTTAAGGCAAATATATGCCAAGCATATGGGACGTGATAGCATTTTTTTTTCACTGAAAGCAACACACCGAAGATACCATTTCATAGAATTAATTTTTAACATTTCTTTCGATATTATCGAAAACAGCTATAACAATTTTAATAAAACTCAGTAATTAAGTGGTCGTTAGTATAAAATATATTTTAACTTCATTGAAATAGTATAAGAGGTTTTAATGCGGAATTTTTAAATTTATCTCTAAGTACGTCTCTAAAGTACGCTAAATTTTGTTTATTCAAAAAAAGTAACCTGTTTCGACCATTCTTAAATAATGAATAAATAAATACAAAATATTAAAGATATAAATCCAATTTAAACAGGAAAACCAATGAACGCCCGATCTTTTCGTTTCTTTTTTTTTATAACAACTGAAAAATAAAAATTTTTGTTCATTATTTTTGCCCGATTTTTCCGATTAATAGATTTTTTTCGATAATCATATGGTATCGATACCATCGACATGAGTCCTACCAATTTCCACAAAACTTAACGGACGTTAGAGTTGGTTAACTATGAAAATAATAGCTAACGTTGTCATGGATACAATATTTATTTATCAATGATTCATTCATGAATAAGGATCGTATTCATGGAAATTTAACTATTAGTTTCAATAATAGCTAACTTTTGCCCATCTCTGACGGGCGTAAGTACGAAGTAGTAAGAGAACGTTGTGATGCGCGTACAGTACCAGATTTTTGATAATTGGACAACCTATATTTAACCTCTGCGGAGTACATATTTAAAAGTAGAAAATAGCAACTTTTTAACCTAAAGATTGAGAACTTAGTTAAAATAAATAATTTAATTTCTATCCATTTTAGTCTTAACACATTTTATTATTCTTAAAAGCCCGACGTTTCGGCCAATCCGGCCATCTTCAGGGACAATCTACTACAATACAGCTTTTATTAAATGTATGATCCTCAAACATTTCAAATTACTTAACATTATTATTTATAATTTATCTTACCTTAATACAATTCTGGAACTAAATGATTTAAAAACTCGACTTCATGTACAACAATATTTTTGATAATTTTCCTCTTTATTTCATTAGTAAAATTCCCATCAAGGCTAAATAAAATTATCCACATTCAATTTATCCTATTTTTTCATAATTTAATTTTACTTAATATCTTTCTCAAAGAAATTTGAACCAACACTATGCAGAGATAAAATGGATAGAAATTAAATTATTTATTTTAACAAAATTAACCAGTCTCAAGAAAGTGTTTAAGATTATAAATTAATTAATAACTTATTTTTGCCAAAGAATTAATAATATGGTTATATTGATTATGATTTATTCTATGTTAATTTTTAAATTAAACTTCTGAGATCCTGTCTCGAACCACCTCATCGCTATGTTTAATTACTTTAACACCTCTGAAATTACTAAAGAATTTATTTTTAAATTATGAAAAAGATGGTCGTGGGTGGGGTCTAAAGAAAACAAAAAAGAGTTAACAACTACTATTTTCTTACGTTTCGTTCCACTTTATACAGCTTCATCAGAGCCAAAAAGGTACAAGAACAATTAAAAATATTTTGACAGAGTAGGATATTTTATGTTAAAATAAAATATAAAATTGAACAAAAAGAATGAATGGAAATATTTATAGTATAAATTAGAAAATGATAAGAATATATAAATAAAAAAAAAACTACTAGGTTGAAAATGAACAGGAGACCCACTAACATGTAAAAATAGAAAAGCAGATATGAGACAACAAAACTAAAAGACGGAAAATAAAGAAGCAAGTTGATATTAAATAAAGATCGAAAAAGAATATATAAAAAATTATTAAAAATAAGTAAAGAACAAATAAAAAAAAATAATAAGTTATTTTATATATGGGGTTACCTTTCGCTGAATCCAATCATGGAAGATCTATCCAATGATTGATTATAAATGAATCTGGAATATGGCCCATTTGGATGCTAATTCCTTCAGAGCGAGTTAGACTAGGGTGGTCATCAAAACGATATCGGCCAGTGGCCGAAGGAACCAGTGGTCAGGAAGTACCTTCAGGATTATATCAAGGAGTATCCTCCCAACAACTTGTTCCTTTTTCTTTCAAATGTAATAACGTCTTGTACAACGATCGAAAAATTAATTTGAGTCAAAGAATAAGACCGTATGGTAGTGCAATATATAGTTAATTTATATCAAGAGAGAAAATACAGATGATTCTATGACATACAACAAACAACTACCCTCTGTGTACTACTATATACAACTTGTCTCCTAGAGTGTCCTTCGACAGCTGTGTTCGGCTACTGATCTGCTCTCTGGAATAATAACCAATAAGATTACGGCATAATTATGTTCTATAAGAAGTCCTTTCACACCCACTTATTCAAAAACGATTCACATCTGTTTAGAAATTTGGACCACCTTAAAGGTAAAATTTTTGAAAATTATCCCTAGGTCAAAAACGCATTCCTTTACAAAACTCTGAATTTTTCAGTTGGATTGAAAAGTTTATGACACGTTGGATAAAATGTATAGAAAATTAGGATAATTACTTTGAATACAAATGTTTTGATTTTATAAATCGGTTTTACTAAATAACCTGTTAAAATTGACTTTTCATATGAAACTACCCAATAAAAGAGTAGCTTTGTTAACTTATAATTGAGAGTTTTTTTATGTATCCAACTACCTTGGCATAGCTGTCATATGGGGTTTATCAGTAGTGTATCCGTGTAAAACAGAGGTGGCGTTGATCAACAACAACAAGTTGATCGCGATCAACCGGTCAATCGCCAAGCCATTTTGGTCGATCGTCGATCTTTCGCAATTTCTAGGGCG
>NW_027105523.1:83967-84672 GCF_000696795.3 Halyomorpha halys
GTATTTATATTTTATTCTGTCACAGGACACATCGACTGTTATATTGAATTTAATATAATATAATAACATAAACATCGATGCGATTGTAGAAGACAAAACTTTCTAACAGTATATCTATATTTCAGAACGAGGTGTACTCAGTGAGCTATTGGTAGATTTGCAAAGTCATATTAATTAAAGTCTATTTGTAAGTCATATTATTCTTTCATGATAAATTTTACTAGTCCACAAAAAAAAACAAAAAAAAACGCGAAAGTGAAATATTGAAATCAAATTATCAGGCTTATGGTACGTTTTTATAACGACTTTTCATATTTACAAACAAATAGTAAAACAACTTATAAATTGTAGTTGATAATTTTTTAAAAATTTATTTATTGATATTTACAACTGTACATAAATACATCCAGTAAATTTGAGGAAATCAAAATGGTATGGTACAAGCATGTAGAGAAACTACCCAATGGTAGCACTCTAAAAAGTTTTTTACAATATAAGGTCTCGAGGCCATCTTGTTTTCAGGCACCTCGAAGGATTGTCAGGAATGGAAGAGGATGCTCCTAGCATGGAATCCTGCTGCTGGAAGGTTAAAAACTAGGGGGTTTGAGTAGTTAGGGAGTTTATAATGGAAGGAGTGATATCTAGTTCGGGCTAGATCGGTTACATAGGGAACATTAAGGTCTTTATGTATGATTTTATTTGTGA
>NW_027105523.1:84722-86922 GCF_000696795.3 Halyomorpha halys
TTTATTATAATATGAAAATTAAACTGGTTTCATAAACATTTCTTCCTCATAAGAATGCAAGTAATGATTTCCATTATTTAATTAAATTTAGTTTTCCCATTATTGTATTTATATTTTATTCTGTCACAGGACACATCGACTGTTATATTGAATTTAATATAATATAATAACATAAACATCGATGCGATTGTAGAAGACATAACTTTCTAACAGTATATCTATATTTCAGAACGAGGTGTACTCAGCGAGCTATTGGTAGATTTGCAAAAAGTAAGTCATATTATTCTTTCATGATAAATTTTACTAGCCCACAAAAAAAACAAAAAAAAACGCGAAAGTGAAATATTGAAATCAAATTATCAGGCTTATGGTACGTTTTTATAACAACTTTTTCATATTTACAAACAACTTATAAATTGTAGTTGATAATTTTTAAAAAATTTATTTATTGATATTTACAACTGTACATAAATACATCGAGTAAATTTGAGGAAATAAAAATGGTATGGTACAAGTATGTAGAGAAACTACCCAATGGTAGCACTCTAAAAAATTTTTTTACAATATGAAGTCTGGAGGCCATCTTCTTTTCAGGCACCTCGAAGGATTGTCAGAATGGAAGAAGATGCAAGGTTAAAAACTAGGGGGGTTTGAGTGGTTAGGGAGTTTATAACGGAAGGATTGATATCGGGTTCGGGCTGGATCGGTTATAAATGGAATATTAAGGTATTTGTGGATGATTTTATTAGTGACAAAGTAAGGAGCATTTAGGATTTTAGATTGTAAGGATTGGATACGAGAGGAATTCGAAAGTTTAGTGGAGCCCCAGAGTCATGTAGATCAGTCTTTTGTAGTTTGTAAGTTTAGACCGTTTATCTAGTAAGTGCTGTAATAGTCGAAATCGACGTGCAGTTTCCTGTCTTTTCAGTCTTGAGTGAGGATTCCAGGTTAGTCGTTTGTCCAGATGTAGTCCAAGGTAACGGAGCTGTTCAACAGGGGTAAGGGCAATATTATTAAAGTATACTGTACGGCAGTCAGTAGGTTTACGACGTAGGGTAAAGGTGATGTGATGGTATTTTTTGGAATTTATCATAACCCTCCAATTACGACACCATTCTTTGAGGGCTGTGATATGGGATTAGAGATTTTGGGATACAATTAATGGATTATTATTAACTGCGAGCACAGATGTGTCATCAGCATACGTGGAGAGAATAGTGTTAGGATTGGTTGGAATGTCAGCTGTATAGATGGTGTAGAGGATGGGACCAAGGATACCTTGAGGCAAAAAAATTGCATTTTTTAGGTACTGTATGTACGGAATGCTGTTATCGAAAATTGGTTCTCAAACTTTATTTTCTTCATGAGCCTATATCTCATAAACTGAAAAAGTGATATAAAAAATAATTTTGAAAATATATTTGTTTATCTATCCATACCTCACTGCAATGCACCTTGTATTGAAACACAGTGTATAAACATAGTATGCATTTAACAACACTTCTCACATCTTAGACTACGCTTTTGTAAGTCGATCGCGACCCATTTTTGAGATAAAACGTAGTATCTTATAATAAGTATCTTATGAACTGTAAGGTTGACCACCCCTGGGGTAGAAGCACTTTAAAAATTCTGATTAATACTTATGTTCTCGCCAGATATATCACTCACTACTTACACCCACAGTAGAGATAATACTACTAAAGAAACAACCCTAAGACATTATAACTTTGCGTTCTACAAGTTTGTTCCCTGATCGTGAAAATAACCGAGAACTTGCTAAGGGAGGAGCGGAAGTAATCGGCCTTCATTATACTTCGCGTGATCGCACAACGGCATTTTGCCGCACGAACGTGCAACAGCGTCCCGGTAACTGTTGTCTATTGTCTTTAACCTCTTGCATTTAGCAACACTCCCTTTATTCCTAATACGATTTTATGGTGCTTTTCGTACTACTTTGATGTTTTCAAGAAGTATTAACTAGTCAAAACGAGAGAATTAGAGTAAGAATAACAGTCGATATTTCGAACAATGCTTCTGAAGGAGGTGTGAAAAGTAATGTAACTAATAAGTCAATAAAATAAGTTGTAATCTTTTTTTTTTTAAATCTCTTTGTTTGTAAAAAAAAAATCAATCATTTGAATACTTAAGAACACATAGTCAATGGAAAAATATCAAAACTGTGCCATAGCATTGATCA
>NW_027105523.1:87732-90735 GCF_000696795.3 Halyomorpha halys
TATCTCAAAAAGTAGGCACAACACAAGAAAACCTAGAAGAACGTAATTTAAAGAAGAGCAAATTTTCTAAAATATGAGCCCTAATAGAGTTATTTACGTTTAATAGTTTTCGAGATACAGCTTCTTAAAAAGAAACATTTCATAAAAATGTTATATGGGACGTACTGAATGATCAGTAGTTAGTTAATTTATATTGAGAAATCAGTTTAATGAGCTATAAAATATTTTATGATGTTTATCTTCGTAGGAGTATTTTGAGAGCTGGCAGACATAGGTGTGCCTTATGGATCTAGAGATATATTTTTTAAAAAATGCAACATTTTATACGAATAACTATAAATTAACATTTTGTGAGTTTATTTTGTCTAATATCATAAAACTACTACTCCTGCAAAGATAAACATAATAAACTATTTTTTTGTAAATTTAACTATCTTTAATTTGAGCGCTGGCAGACTTCTGTACGTCAAATGGTTTCTGAAATGAAGTTTTTCATAAATTAAACTTATTGCCCGAACTACTATAAATCAATTTATTTTAGCAAATATCATGAAAACTACTATTACTACGAAGGTAAAGGTCATAAACTTCTTTATACTCCATTAAACTAGCTTTAATTTGAGTGCTAATAGACATCTGTACGTCTCATAGTTCCTGAGATATAGATTTTTCAAAATAAATTATCTAACTACTAATCTTTCAAAAGGTTTTTAAGAAATTTTGCTATTTAAAAATATATCTTGAGAACTATTGGGAGTAAATAGCTCTTTTAGGGCTAATATATCAGCAATTTTACTTTTCTTTAAATAATGTTCTCTTAGATTTTCTAGTATTGTTGGTAGTTTTTAAGATATAGAGCTCCGAATGAAAAATTAATGTTTTTTTTTTAAGGTTTTAAAACAGCCGTCATTTTTTATTCCCCTACCTATACTTGGCAGACTCATCAATTTTGACTAATAATTATACATAGTTTTCACATTAGAGTAATCAAAAATTGGAGTGAGATAACTGCCTTTTTTTCTTCCCGGCTCTGGTACTATCGTGCGATAGATAATATCTGGCGGCTTCGCAGTCTTCGGGGTCTTTCAGTGTACGCGACAAAGGGGTTATCAGAAAAAATGATACCCCTGACCTGGATTTTATACAAATAAAAAAAAACAAGAAAAAATCGGATTGTGTAAATCCGACAAACTGAGTAATTGTTCTGGAGAGCAGGTCCGTTGGACAAAATACTTTATTCTAATTTCACTATAGTTGTGGCAGGTTGTCAAGATTTGGTTATCCAGGTGTCGCTCATCAAGATCATCTCGCATCATAATGATCCACTACGAAGAAATTTCCAATGATCTATAGTATGGATGCAGTACATATATTTGAATTCCAACAGTACATTCCTAACTACAGTATCATTGGATGCCATCAACTTGTCCTACAATTGAATTGACCAGTCATCAACCTTCTTTAAGTAATTGATTAATGACCCAGCATTACGAATTGAAAACTAGACTCATTGTTCAACAATTAATAATTTAAATTGCCGACCTATTTTAAACAATTAAGATCCATATAGAAAAAACTCTAATGGGCATGAGGGTTGCCGCCTTAGGACCAAATGAAAGCGACAGACGTGTCCAGTTTTTATGACGCGGATCGTACGACGCCTGGAATTGGCTCCAGTTCCAGGAGATTAAATAACGTTTTATGATGATTGATATCCGTCCTTATCGCATAATCGTGTCTGAGAAATGGCGTAATCTGTATTTATGGACCAATAGGGAGCAAGGTTGAGAGGACATTAATAAGAAAGGTCACTGTTATGAAGTATCGTCTACTCAATAATAAGGAGAAATGTCTACACGTAGTGCGGGATAGTGTTGGCAACGATTGGAGGCGCCAAAGCACCAAAACGTACTAGTACAAGAATCGGGGTGGAAAAAGGGCAGTTATTTCACCCTAATTTTTATTACTTTAATGAAATCTATCTATAATTACTAGTTGAAGGTGATGAGTTTGCCAAGTATAGATAAGGGAATACAAAATGGGGATAGTTTTAAAAAGTTAAAAAAAAAATTATTTTTAATTCGGAGCTCTATATCTTAATATCTAAAAACAAACCTAAGAGAACTTAATTTAAAGTAGAGTAAATTTGCTATAAATTAAATTATGTATAATTACTAGTCGAAGTTGATGAGTCTGCCAAGTATAGTCCTAATCACTACCAAAAACACTAGGAAATCTAATGGAACGTTATTTAAATATAAATTTTCTAAAATATGGACATACATTCTACAATACAATACATTCTATAGTTCTCGAGATATAGCTTTTTAAAAAGTAACTCATAAAATATGCACTGAAAAATTAGTAGTTGTAGTGATTTTATTTAGAGAAATCTATATCTCATAAACCATTTGACATACGAATGTCTTTTAACACTCCAACTAATTAGTTTTTCTATAAAGTAGTATATCTTCGTTGGAGTAGTAGCTTTCATGATATTCGACAAAATGTTGATTTCTAGCCGTTCGGACAAAAAATGTATAATAAAATAAATCTCAGAAACCATAAGATCTATAGATGTCTGTACAAACTAAGATTAAAGCTTGCAAAACTTGCTGTAAAGTTGTTTGTGATGTGTATCTTCGTAATAGTTATATGATATTCCTATATAAATATGAATTTCGTACTTGAAAGTTTGTCCAAACAACCATAAATCAACATATTTTAGCAAATATCATGTAAACTACTACTCCTTTCAAGATAAACGCCATAACCTACTTTATAGTGCCTTAAATTAATATTAATTTGCGTTTTAGTAGAAATGTGTACGTCAAATAAATTTTGAGATACAGATTTCTCAAATTATATTCACTAACTACTGATTTTTCAGTGCATTTTTTTATGAAATGTTGCTTTTAAAAAAGCTATATCTCGCAAAACTTTAGCTCTATTACTGCTTAGTAATATTTAGTAATAGTAATATTTTAGGAAATTGTCTACACT
>NW_027105523.1:90990-91636 GCF_000696795.3 Halyomorpha halys
TTTTTTTTATTTTAGTATGTATGAGATCATCCATCACTGTTACCTATTGCCCACAACTGTTTGGAAGATTGTAATATCTATCAATAAATAAATCTATCAATAAAAAAAAAAACAAACATAAAAACTAAATTTAGCAACGAGGCACTAATGTCGCACTGTCAATGTTATGATAGGCAGTATTTATAAGAAGCTACCCTCACGTTTACTGCTAAATGTATACGCGAACGCCTTGACAGTGATCTTTATTAATAATATCAACAGTAGTGGTAGCTAGGCGGGTAAACATTGTTCCCATATAATTTGAAAATCCCATATTGTGAAATTTTTGTTCCTGAGGTTGGTGTATTAGCTGAAACGCGGAACATTTTATTTATTAGTTAAAATTGGTTAAATAATTTTGCTTTCAAATTTCAATAAGGTATTTTTGGTTTTTAAGTGAAATAATACTAAATAAACCTGGCTAATGTATTTGATTGCCGTTCGTATTTATGATTTAACTGCGAGGTTGTTTGTTTATATTTAATGTAATTAGAAATTAATAACGCATCAAATATAACGCGATAAAACGAATTTTAAAAATTGATGTACCTCAGGGTAGTATCCTTGGTCCTATCCTTTATACAGTTTTCACAGCTGACATTCCAAC
>NW_027105523.1:92321-95875 GCF_000696795.3 Halyomorpha halys
AATTAAATTATTAAAAATAAAATAAAAAATTTATGAATGAATTGTTTCAAGGTCTTGGTATTGATTGAAAACTTTGGTCTCGATATAGGTACTTCAATAAGGAAAGTTTAAAATAGAAATTTCTTAGGAAACTTTAAAAATAATCCTTCTCGACTTCAATTCAGCGAACCCTCAAGTAGTTTTCCGACCAGGTTCTAAGAATGCACATAATAATAAATTTTGGCAAGAGGTGGCTTTTTGGGCCAATTCCTTCACTCACCAAAATGTCTCAAAATATATTATTTCGTTGAGGTATCTCCTCCTTCATGTACAATCTCACCTCGTTTTATGAATCTATGATTGTTTATGATATCACCAAGCATAATAGTAATACTCATATAAAGATAAGGTGGTTAGAGGTCTGATTAAACAAGTTAAAAACTTACTTATTAATACCAAAGTTTCGGCCAGAATTTCTAGCCTTCATCAAAGTACAAGAGTCCAAGAGGAAAAACAAGGCAGTTATATGATAACTTATATTATAACTATAATTCTCTGAGTTAAACAATAATTGTAACATAGACTCTTTCCGATTTTTTCTTTAGCTTTAATTTTAAAAAAAATTATTATTAAATTAAAATATTGATATTTCTTTATTTCGTTTGGATCATATAACTTTATATATTTTTCTTCAATTCTATTATTTTAACCGATCCCCATACCATCTTCTCCTCATTTATGTATATCCACGGTTAACTATCTACGCATCATACTAATTCACTGAGATATTACGCCATAATCGACAAGATGAGTAGTGATTCGATTCATAACAATATACCTCTGTCAGGAAGGTGACAAATATAGACACGTAGATGGACTTTGTTAGACTTGAGATAAGCTAAGTGAGTGTGAGCCGTTTGCTGATAACGATACGAGGCTATCAAAGTGCGTCATAGATATTTTGGACTACCAGATCTGAGCAATAAGTAAACCTTTGCATCCTGTAAAACTTCATCGATTAAATTCAAGTGTCATGATTTCAAAATAGAAATTGATTCTCAGTTTTGATTTCGATAGTTACAATCAATATTGCAATCTCTGGATATATGTCTCATTGAACTGAACTCAGAATCGACAACAATCCAATCTACAATTGGATTTACCTCTCGAACTTTTAATGCATAGTTGATAGTACAAGAGCCGGGAAGAAAAAAAGGCAGTGACTTCAGCCCAATTATTTTGTTTTTAATGAAAACCATGTATAATTACTAGTCAAAATTGATTAATCTGCCGAGTATAGGTAAGAGGAACCAATACAAAATAGCGTCTGTTTCAAAACTTTAAAAACATTAATGTTTCATTCGGAGCTCAATATCTTAAAAACTACCAACAACACTAGAAAATCTAAAAGAACATTATTTAAAGAAGAGTAAATTTTTTTAAATATGAGCCATAAAAGAGCTATTTACGTCCAATAGTTCTTGAGATATAGCTTTTTAAAAAGCAACATTTCATAAAAAGGTACTGAAATATCAATACTTAGTGAATCTATTTAGATAAATCTATATCTCAATAACCAATCAACGTACAGATGTCTATTAGCACTCACATTAAAGCTAAATAATTGAACTATAAAGTAGTTTATGACCTTTACCTTCGTAGGAATAATAGTTTTCATGATATTTGATAAAATAAATTGATTTATAGTTGTTCGGATAATAAGTTTGATTTATAAAAAATATATTTCAGAAACCATTGGATGTACTGATATCTGCTAGTACTCAAATTAAAGCTAGTTAAATAAACTATAATTATAAAATACTATATAACTTTTATCTTTGTAGGAGTAGTAGTTTTTATGATATTTGACAAAATAAACTCACAAAATGTTAATTTCTAGTTGTTCGTATAAAATGTTGGATTTTTAAAAAATATATATCTCTAGAAACATAAAACGCTCGTATGTCTGCCAGCACTCAAAATAAAGGAAATTTAACTTACTATAAAGTAGTTTATGACACTTATATTCGTAAGGGTAGTAGTTTTTATGATATTCATATATGAATATAAATTTGGCAAATGAAAATTTGTATAAAAACTATAAATCAATTTATTCTAGCACATTTCCTGAAAACTACTTCTCCTACGAAAATAAACGTCATAAACTACTTTATAGCTCATTAAACTAGCTTTAATTTGAGTGCTAATAGACATCTTTACGTCAAATGGTTGTGATATAGATTTTTCAAAATAAATTCACTAACTACAGATCTCTCAGTACGTTCCATACAACATTTTTATGAAATGTTGCTTTTAAAAAAGCTCTCAACTATTTTACGTAAATAACTCTATCATGGCTCATATTTTTGCAAATTTATCCTACTTTAAATTACGTTCTCTTAGGTTTTCTTGTGTTGGTGCTACGTTTTAAGATATAGAGCTGCGAACGGAAAAAAAAAAAATGTATAGCTTTGAAACAGCCGTCATTTTTTATTCCTCCTACCTATACTTCACAGACTCGTCAGTTTTGATTAATAATTATACATGGTTTTCATTAAAGTAATCAAATTGGGGTGAGATAACTGCATTTTTTCTTCTTCTTGTACTATGAGACATAGTTGTATTTTGTAATTTTTTGGCTATTCCGACTTGTAAATTTACAAGCAAAATAGAACATTGGCTTTAATTTACAGCGTTAATAGACATTTTTATATCAAATGATTTTTGAGCTATGGATTTCTCATAATAAATTAACCAAATACTGATTTTCAGAGCATTTTTTATGAAATGTTCCTTTTAAAAAGCTATATCTCGAGAACTTTAGCGCTAATAGGGCTCATATTTTAGCAAATAATTTTCCTGTTTTATTGTTAGTTGAATTTATATAGAGCTCCGTGAGAAAAATTAATGTTTTTTACGTTTTGAAACAGTCGCTATTTTGTATTGGTTCCTCTTACCTATACTAAGCAGATTCATCAATTTTGACTAGTAATTATACATAGTTTTCTTTGAATTTATCAAAAATTGGAATGAAATAAATGTCTTTTTTCTCCAATTGAGCTCTCGTACTAAATCAATATTACAATATCTGGCTATTTATCTCATTGAACTGAACTCTATCAAAATTCAAAGTCTACAAGATAGAGCCCAATATAGTCATCCAATATACGTTTAGATTTACCTCTCCAACTTTTGATGCATAGTTGAGGCATGGTCGAATTTTTTAATTTTGTTTTTTTTTGCTATCGCGACTAGTATCTTTACAAGCACAATTCCATCATCGCGATTTTATTTATGGAATACAAGTATCTAAATTCCACGTTGTATAGCGGTCTACATTTTTCAGCCGACACATCCTTCATGGAGGCTCACATTCTCTGTTTGTTTTTTTATTCCATTTTTTTTAATATTCCCAATTTAATTAAGTTCTACATACATTAAATAATTAATATAAAATTGAAATTTAACAACTTTTTTTTAATTTATTTGTTGATATTTACAACTGTATAAAAAATACAACCAGTAAATTTGATCATAATGACATAATGATATGATACAGGATGTAGAGAAACTAC
>NW_027105523.1:95980-97815 GCF_000696795.3 Halyomorpha halys
CTGCTGTTTCAAATCGATAAAAAAAACAATTTTAATTCGGAGCGCCATATCTTAAAAATAAGGAACACTACAAAAAAACCTAAGAGAACGTCATTTAAAGAAGAGTAAATTTGCTAAAATACGAGCCCTAATAGAGTTATTTACGTTAAATAGTTTTCGAGATATAGCTTTAAATAGCAAAATTTCATAAAAATGTTGTATGGGACGTACTGAAAGATCAGTAGTTAGGTAATTTATTTTGAGAAATCATTATCTCAAAAACCATATTTGACGTACCAATGTCTCTTAGCACACAAATTAAAGCTAGTTTAATGAGCTATAAAGTAGTTTATGACGTTTATTTTCGTAGTAGTTTTTAAGATATTCGCATAAATTTAGCTCATGGAAATTAGTCCGAACAACTATAAATCAATTTATTTTAGCAAATTTCATGTAAACTATTACTCCTACGAAGATAAACATAATAAACTACTTTATAGCTCATTAAACTAGCTTTAATTTGAGTGCTAATAGACATCTATACATCAAATGGTTTTTGAGTTATTGATTTTTCAAAATAAATTCTCTAACTACTGATATTTCAATATGTTCCATACAACATTTTTATGAAATGTTATTTTTTAAAGGCTATATCTCTAGAATTATTGGACGTAAATAACTCTATTAGGGCTCACATTTTTGGAAATTAATCCTACTTTAAATGACGCCTTCTTAGGTTTTCTTGTGTTGTTCCTACTTTTTAAGATATAGAGCTCCGAATGAAAAATTAGTTTTTTTTATCACTTTGAAACAGCCGCCATTTTTTATTCCCCTACCTATACTTCCCAGACTCATAAATTTTGACTATTAATTATACATAGTTTTCATTAAAGTAATCAAAAATCGGCTTGAGATAACTGCCTTTTTTCTTCTCTTGGGCTCTTGTACTATGAAACATGGTTGTATTTTGTAATTTTTTTTTTTTGTTTATTCCGACTTGTAATTTTACAAGCAAAATAGAATATTAGCTTTAATTTACAGCGTTAATAGACATTTTTATGTCAAATGATTTTTGAGCTATGGATTTCTCAAAATAAATTAACCAACTACTGAGTTTCATTGCATTTTTTATGAAATGTTGCTTTTAAAAAGTTATATCTCGAGAACTTAAGCTCTAATAGGGCTCATATTTTAGCAAATTTACTTCATTGTAAATGATGTTAACTAAAATTTTCTCGTTTTATTGTTAGTTGAATTTATATAGAGCTTCCTGAGAAAAATTAATGTTTTTTTACGTTTTGAAACAGTCGCTATTTTATATTGGTTCCTCTTACCTATACATAGCAGATTCATCAATTTTGACTAGTAATTATACATAGTTTTCTTTGAATTAATCAAAAATTGGAATGAAATAAATATTTTTTTCCTCCTATTGGGCTCTCGTACTAAATCAATATTACAATCTCTGGCTATTTATCTCGTTGAACTGAACTCTATCAAAATTCAAAGTCTACAAGATAGAGCCCAATATAGTCATCCAATCTACGTTTAGATTTACCTCTCCAACTTTTGATGCATAGTTGAGGCATGGTCGAATTTTTTAATTTTGTTTTTTTTTGCTATCGCGACTAGTATCTTTACAAGCACAATTCCATCATCGCGATTTTATTTATGGAATACAAGTATCTAAATTCCACGTTGTATAGCGGTCTACATTTTTCAGCCGACACATCCTTCATGGAGGCTCACATTCTCTGTTTGTTTTTTTATTCCATTTTTTTTAATATTCCCAATTTAATTAAGTTCTACATACATTAAATAATTAATATAAAATTGAAATTTAACAACTTTTTTTT
>NW_027105523.1:98825-101247 GCF_000696795.3 Halyomorpha halys
GAACGGCCTCTATCCTCTCATGGCAATACAAATATTAAATGAACATCAGTCAACTTAGACCGTCACAGAAAAAAAAAATTAGGAGAAATTAATATTACAGGACACCCATGGGAAACATCTACCCAGAGCTGCAGATGACTCGAAGCAGTACTGACCAGACTACGAATTGGACACACTGGACTAACCCAAGAATACTTACAGTCAGGTACATGTAGACAGTGTAACGTACCACTAACTGTCAAACATATACTGACAGCGGGAATTTGATAGACAGAGGATTACCGTATGCTTTGGAAAATTTAATTAAAAGAAAACATCCCTCAAACTCCGTAAATATTTGATTATCGTAGGAAAATAGATATGTACGAACACATATAAATAGTTTAATTTTTTGAAGTTTTATTACGTAAATTAATTTCATATTATCGAATAAAAAATATGCATATTTTATTTTTATTTTATCTCTCAATTCATTTTATTTATATATATTTCTTAATATTAACTATCGCTATTAAATCACTTTATATATTCTTATCGAGATATGATGATATTAGAAATGTTTCCTAGAGGTCAGTCAATATGCATAGGCAAACATCACCTTCGCTGTGGTTTGGCTTATATCATATTTAAAAAAAAAAAAAAAGGTTTCGGAAGTAAGGGTTACAAAGTTGTACAGAAAATTCACTATATAGGGCTGCTGACAATTCTATAATTTTAACATAGTAACATTTAATTTAATTTAATAGCATGTTAATTTTTTTTATATTCAAGAGTCATTACTCCTATAATAACAACAATGGACGTATATACAATTCAGCAGTAATTAAATTTTTTTTTTATGACTAAATAAAGTCCTTCATTGAGAACCTATGCAGACCAATGTCGAGATTTTTATCTCAGAACCTAGACAAAATAAACATTTACTGACCAAGGCGAAAATCGAACCCACAACGTCATGAAACATAACCTTTGGAACCCAACCCCAAAAGAAACAACCGAGAAGGCCCCCGAAAACAAAAAAAAAAAAGTTAAAAGGTAAAATTCAAATTTAAAATAAGTAATAAAACCTAAAAATGAATCCGAATCCTTTTTTTATGTATGCAGAACTTTATTAAATTCAGTTTACTAAAAAAGTGGGTATGAAAAAAATACACATATTATAAGCTTCTAGGATGCGACGGCAGGGAAATATAGGCCGTTATAGAACCAAAAAAAGAGAATGAAAAACAATTAAAATAATAAATTTACAGTGAATTTACTTTGCTTACTGATTTACTATGTACATATTCAACTAATATGAGAATAATTGTAGCGACATTTTTATTGTTTATTTATATCAGCAAGGGTACTGCGGCGATAAAAAGTTTTGAGCCTCTGAATTAATGCATCGATGTTCAAGAAGTGATACACCTCATCTCCTAAGTACAATTTCAAAGTAACGATACAAAGTGTTTTAAACGAAATCAAAATTTTAAGACCTCCGTATTTCAGAAATGACCGTGCAACAAAATTACAATGTTGATGTGGCTTATCTGCACATTTTTCTATTTTAGGTTTTTTTTTTAAATTTTAACATTGTTTTAAATTCTCTTCACAATGACAAAAATAGTTAAATGAGTACGCGACGTTACTAATTATTCAAACTTGAATTAAAGATAAACTAATAACTGTTCAGTTATCGTAAATAAAAATTTAAAAATAGCCGCCACATTAAATTTACAAGCATGATTAAAAAATCTCAGAAGATTTCTGATACGCCACTTGGTTTCTAGATAGGCGATATATCAAGGATTCTTCTACTAAGTTTCATTAAAGAAATTAAATGGTCACATGACTGTAAGTAATCAGTTGATTGGTCAGATTGGGCAATGGTTCCGGGACCCACTTTCTGGTATTCGGTTTCATGACTTGTGGAAGTATGTTTGAGATAATTTACAGGCACAAGGCACTTTAGATAATGGCTGCTTGTGCTAGGTAAATCATCTCCACAAACAGATTAGAAAATATTCCCAAGGATCTGTTTCCTTTCAGGCTCAAGAATAGTCCTAAAGTATTTTCTCAAGAACTCAGTAGATTTTCGCATTCATATTTTAGCCCGCTCCATTTTGCAGGAAATGTACAAAATCAAGCTATAATGTATTAATTATAATAAAAAATATCTTTATACTCCACATAGTACATATAGTACGTATAGTCCATATAGTACATATTGTCCATATAGTACACATAGTCCAAATAGTCCATATACTCCATATAGTACATATAGTACATATAAAAATACTTATATTTTCTTACAGCTTCTACTTTTCAGCCATTCCGGCCATTGATTAACAATTTCTATTACATTGTAACTAATCATTAAAAATTATTTTTAAAAACACTATCTAAGTAAACCACAATGGTTCCTATTCATCCCTCTATT